>NW_015664206.1:358760-359108 GCF_001515625.1 Sinocyclocheilus rhinocerous | reverse complement strand
TTCAGCTGCGCTGACGGCACGCACCATACATACTGCTGCTGTGGGACACTAAACACCGTCGAGCCGCTCTTGACAGTCGCGGTAGCACGGTCTCGTGTTGTTGCCACCAGCGAGGCAATTTTTTTCATCACTAGACTAATTGATGGATGTCTAAAATATAAAAATAAGGAGAAGCCTAAAACAGGCCCGAGGCCCGGCCTGCGTCTGAACTATGATGTGAAAATTGGCCCGAGCAGGGCTCTAGAAGACGCGGTACAGCTGAATCACTCACGCTGTTTTCACCTGATGGTTTGTGTGGATTTATTCACTCATCTAACCTACACGCTATATTGAATAAATGTTTTGCAG
>NW_015664206.1:346868-358618 GCF_001515625.1 Sinocyclocheilus rhinocerous | reverse complement strand
TTCACCGCTGGAGCAGATGTAGACAAGAATGACTCCTAAGCGATTGAGGTGTTCTGTTGTTGGATGTAATAATGAACATAGCAGTCGTCATTTACTCCTGACATCTGAGCCGCTGAAGACACAGTTTGTTTTTGAAGAGAATGCGCCCCCGATTTACATAAATGCGTCTATGTTCGCGCGAATCATTTGTGATCCAGCTTCACCAACAGAAGAAGTGAGTGTAAGGGTTTTTTAATGAATTGCAAATCGCCTTTCCTAATAATGTGCTGATTAGCAAGTTTCACGATGAATGCAGCTAAAGTAAACAGTCCCTCAGCGAGCAGCTTGGAAGAGAGGGGCGGGGTCAGCAGAGCTCATTAACATTTAAAGGAAAATGCTACAAAACTGCGTGCTCTGAAAAGAGCTGTTTTTGACAGGGTAAAAAAGGTGTTTTTATCAACGTGCGGAAAATGGGCATCCTATGACCCCTTTAACACTTGACACTTACCACTGAGAAACGTCCTGCTCCAGTCGTGCTTGCGAATCAGTCTCTTGTCGATCAGCCAGTTCAACCGTTTCATCATCAGACTCGAATTGGTAAGGTACAATCGATACCATCTTTTCTATGTTTTGACAAGTCTCCAGGGCTGTCATTCCGTCATGGCAGTGGGCGTTTCGTTTCCGACATGCGCTGTACGTGGTAGACCAATCACGTAAAACAATATTAGCAACCTTAAAAATGGCATAATAGGGGCACTTTAAATGACCACTGTTTAAACATCAATCCCCAATCAAGCATGCAACACCTCAAAAGTGTCATTTTAGTATTATATATATATATATTAAACCTTAATTTTCTTTAAAGTTTTAGTAATTTCATTGCTTTTGTCTTTATTATTTTTTTAATATTTCTGCTTTAGCTTTATTTTTACTTCTGTTTTAGATTTAGACATTAAACTTTAATTCTGTTAGTTTCCAAGGCAACATTTCAAATTTTCTTTTAAATTTTGAAAGTTATTCATCTATTATTTGTTTTATTTCAGCTTTATTTCAATGAACAAATGCTATTTTTTTCATAGTTTTATTTTTAGTTAATAATAACACTACTCCGCATCAACAATATTAGCAACCTTAAAAATGGCATAATAGGGGCAAAATAAATGACCACTGTTTAAACATCAATCCCCAATCAAGCATGCAACACCTCAAAAGTGTCATTTTAGTATTATATATATATATATTAAACCTTAATTTTCTTTAAAGTTTTAGTAATTTCATTGCTTTTGTCTTTATTATTTTTTTAATATTTCTGTTTAGCTTTAGCTTTATTTTTACTTCTGTTTTAGATTTAGACATTAAACTTTAATTCTGTTAGTTTCCAAGGCAACATTTTAAATTTTGAAAGTTATTCATCTAATATTTGTTTTATTTCAGCTTTATTTCAATGAACAAATGCTATTTTTTTCATAGTTTTATTTTTAGTTAATAATAACACTACTCCGCATCAAATAGGATATGGTGTCACAGTCTAGTAAATAAATAATAAGGAATTAATTCAAAATGGGAACAGTTTTTGTAACAATGATTTGCATCCTTTACATTCTCAGTTTTAGCTGTCGCTCTGAATATAAGTTTGAGACAGAGACTGAGGCTATTTACCTATGTAATGAATACAATTTTATTTTTATTGTATTTATTAGCTTTTTTTGTTTATTTACTGTCATTTATATATTGTCTCATTTTTTTTCTTCAGTACCTTTTAGTTTTCTTGCATTTTTCTTCTCTGTGGAAGTGCCTCTTTAGTCCTTCCTGTAATTTCTTGGTTCACTAAACTAGACACGAGGTCAGTCTGTGATGTTTAGATCCTTTGTTTGTCTCAAGTCTTCCTGTCATACAGATTCTCAGGTCAGAGTTTAAACTTTAGTCTGCAGCAGAATGTGAATTTTTCATTCTCCTGCGTTTACATGCATGTGAGTGAAGCACAATATGTAGTTTCACCGCGTCTTTGCACTAAAACTTTACTTTAATGTTAGGTTGGCCAGTGTCACACATAAATGTGAACAACAAAACCAGCCGATTTGATTTCAGCTTTTTATGCACCAAAAATGGCCTGGTGATTTGGTGTGAGTTTGCATTGTTGACTGCATGCTAGCATTGGCAGCCGTTGTTTTGGAGTGCTTTGTTCCTGGCTGCCCTACTGAAGATTAAACTTTCGCTTCTGATGGCCACATCATGTTTCAGTAAGGGCCTTGGCTTCTACACACTTTCACTTTCAATTGTAGTGCTCATAGGACACATTTGTCTTGTTTTTTTTCATGAGCAGTCCTTTAACTAAACCCTACCTTGTTTTCAGTGCAACACTTGAGCTGTTCACAGATCAGTCGCCGTCCCTTTTTCCATTCCCTCCCAAGCAAGGCTTTACGGTGGTTTCCATGGCCAGAGCAAACAAGAGGATTTGTACTTTGGACTATCATCTAGCAGGTGACGAAACTCTTGGCCGGCATGCACATCAGGTGTCTGCGCAGGGCTTTTGTTTGATTGCGACCCACCGTTGTAGTGCACAATGGATATATGAACGTGCTGTGACATCCGTCATGATCAAATAAGGCAGTGCAGTCATGACTGTGCCTCTGTGACAAGCCGCTGTGACAGGCCCGTCTAGAGCTGGAGGGTTGCTTCCTGTCACTACTGTCCATGTTAGGAGAGCTGATAGACCGAATTTATCACAGAACCACCCGCTTTCTCTTCTTAGAGAGCAGTGGATGTTTGCTGGATGTTAGTGCCAGTCATTGAGATGATTGTTCTCCTTATCATTACCAGGAGCTAGGATACTCAATAAAAATCTCCAAGATTCACATTTATGCTGCAGCTAAATGCATTGTGGCATTATGATGTTTCTATCAGCTGATTTAATCTGTTTGACCGTCTCAGCCCTCTGTCCACATGAATACAATATTTCAAGAGTTTTCTCTGCATTTTGGCCTCCCATTAAGCAGAGTTGATTACATTTCAGAATTGAACAACTAGCTCCCTTTCAGTTCATGAGTGTGAATTTGAATTGACCAGAACACACATTTGAACTGAAATGGCAGGAAGTGGAATGTATTGAATTCCAAGAGATTCGACAGGCATTTTAGAAAATGAAAAAAATTGTTAATCCAAATGTAAATTCTACTATCATTTAATCACCCTCGTGTTTTTCCAAATTTGTATGACGTTCTTTTTGTAATAGAATGAAAAATAATGGGTTCAATGTTGTTTGGTGAGTAAAATGACAGAATTTCCATTTCTGAGTCAACTATCCTACTATATTAGGTGTTTATCCACCTCACTCCACAAATCTGCCAATTAAAAAATTAAATATAACAAATCAATTAAATATTGTTAATAATTACATTATTGGAATTAATACTTTTGAAAAAATTTGCCTTGTTTAAATTCAAATTTCAATTCTGTTTCCTATTTACTATGTCAGTTCAAATTCTGGAATTTAATTGGACTCTACAAAGCACTCTGTGCACAATGTAAACACTGGAAATTGAAGTTTTTGAAGAAGTTTTTCAAAATGCTGACATTTGTGGACAACAGTGACATCAGGAACATGGTTTGTAATGGTTGTTTATAAATATTGAGAATGCTTGAGTATGACAAATAGCTTTTTGACTATGATAGTGGACGCCGGGTTGTTTTGTTGTGGTCAGCTGTTGTAGGTTTGATGACATGTTTATAAGTGTTAGGAAGTATTTTGTTTGTTTGACATCAGGAAAAAGGAACTTCAGTTGACATACGCTTTGGCACAGTTTCAGCAATTCCTTGCCTTGCATTATTATTCCAACATTTGTATTATCATATGGACTAACTGTAGGTGTGGACAGAATTTTTTTTTTTTGGTCCACATTTATACAGAGACATTTTCGTGGTAAAGTTCTCAAATGCACCCTCACAAAATTTGCCCTAGAATTTTTGTTAATATTCATCCTGCCTCCAATCACTCACCTGCCAGTCCTTCAAGGTCTGTATCAGAGTTTTGCATGACAGCGGGCAAGTGGAATCCTGAAGTGTCCCTAACGGTAGGTGATCTACTCTTTAATGAGGTGGATTTTAATTGGCTGTGAGTCCCTGCTGTTACTCTTACATAAGCAGCCCCCATCCTAACCGGCCTGTAGAGAGCGCTGTTGTCAGAATGCACATGCTGCCACACACGGCGCCTAGAGCCAAACAGGACCAGGTGGTCTCGGAGGAGAGCTAAGTGAGAGCGAAGCAGTGCAGGCCATGGTGCCTTGCCCTCACGATGCTCAGAGAAATTTGCAAATATTTTCATCCCAAACCTGCCTTACAGTGAGATTTCTATGTAAAGAGTCTCATTTTCACTGACATGCATGTATTTATAGACATATTCTCTGTTACCCCTGATGAAATTCTTGACTGACCTGAGTTCGTCCGCTGCTCCCCCTGTGGCAGTATTTATAGAACAGGTGCCATTCTCCAGCAACACCACGGAGACCTGAAGGGATGGATGGCCACACGCATGTCATTCTTTATTGCTCCCTTTCTTTTCATCATTTTTCTTCTGCTTAAAGGAACACTCCACTATTTTTGAAAATAGGCTCGAATTTTCCAACTACCCTAGAGTTGAGTTTGTTGAACAGTTGAGTTTTACTGTTTTTGAATCCATTCAGTAATATCATTGCGCCTGCTGCACCCATGGTACGGCAGCAAAGTTCCTTGATTATTACGCCGGAATGAGAGTATAGTTCCTAGCCATATCGGCCTAGAAAATCGCAACTTTTCATTTTCCGTCGGTCTTAGTACACGATGTAACTACAGAAGTGTCAAGTTTTAAATAGGAAAAATATAGAAACTCTGTGGTCATTTTTGAGCGAGATGCTAACAGTCTAATCAGAGGAACTTTGCTGCCGTACCATGTGTGCAGCAGGCGCAATGATATTACGCAGAGCCTGAAAATAGGCTAACTTAACCAACGTGACCACCTGCTTGCACAGGGAGCGTGCTGGAGCCTATTTTCAGGCGCTGCGTAATATCATTGCGCCTGCTGCAGTTTTAAATAGGAAAAATATAGAAACTCTTTGGTCTTTTTTGAGCGAGATGCTAACGGTCTAATCAGATTCAATGATCTATGCTAAGCTACAGCTAAAAGTGCTACCGCCAGACCCGGAGATCGGCTGAATGGATTCGAAAACGGTAACACTCAACTGTTTAACTCTAGGGGAGTTGGAAAATGAGCCTATTTTCAAAAATAGTGGAGTGTTCCTTTAAGCTCAGCCGCATTATACGACAAACAGAAATTGGGTGGCCAAAAAATATGACTCTGTATGGTGACCGTGTATCTAATTATACACCGCAAACCTCGAATGGCCTTTCCTGTCAGCCATGTTGCATGCATACACGCTTTTCCTTTTCTTATCCTTGACACATTTAACGGATCAATTTCCTCTCAAAGTAGGCCAAAGAAACGCAAGCCCACTAAAGGGAATGAAAAGATGAGAGAGTGGGAGCTTTTAGCGAGTAGATGTGGAATACAGGCAATCTCCTTGCCATCTCATTGGTAGCAAGCTTTCAGTTAATAGTTCACTGACACTTAATCGCAGATGCTCGACTGTATACTGTACATGCTCACATCCCAATAATTTAAGTAAAATGCAGAGTTTGAACTTGGCATGTTTGTTAATCATTGGCTCATTGCTGGTGTAATTTGAAGGATACTTGGTGTTCGTCTGCAGGTTTGATGGCAAGGCCTATCAACCATCTGGTTACCAGGGCTGTGCTTCATTCAGAGCTGAATTGAGAATGGCTTTTCTAGTTCAATTTCTGATTTCGATTTTGAATTGAGGTAGAAAACAGGATGCAGAATTTTCATTTGAATTTGAATGCATGTAGAATTAAAATGATTTGAAATTCAAAGGAATTATGTAGCGGAATGTTGGCTTGATAAAATCTTGTGTTGAAAAAAAATGTTTTAAAGTTTGATGGATGGATGGATGGATGTTTGAAGTCTCACCTATAAAAATGTTTATTTTCTGTATTTTATGTTTATATGAAGTTTCGTCATATTTAATAAATTCACTTTGGTGTTCCATAGTTGAGAATGCATTACCCGTTCAGTTTCTGTGAATTTCTACAGTTCACTAAAGTCCTCTTCCTGTCATTCTAATTCAACTTCCTGTGTGCTGTGGGCAGTTCAATTTAAATTCACACTTATGAACTGAAAGGAGCCAATTCGGCAATTCTGAATTTTGCAAAATCCTGCTGGTTACTAGCATATGTTGTGTTTTAGATGCTGATCGAATGTTGGTGCATGGAAAATATCTTTTGCTTCAGTATTTTTGTCTTGTTTTCCAATAAATATGACATTTTAAACCAGATGCATTTACTTGAGAAGCAAAACAACCAAAATGCAGAAACTATTTGCCAGCGGGGTTGGAAAAATAAACTTGTTTTCCCTTTGAATTGTTTATTTTTCTTACCCCATTGGATTTTTTTTTTTCATACTGATCACTAAATTATGTTAGTATTCTCTGAAAATAAGACTTATGAAATTTTGATTCTTAAGTAAATTAGTCTCTTCTAAGGAAGTTTAGATATGTTTACAGGTAAGCCAAACATCTTCGTTTTGCTGGTCCGTCCAGCTAGACCAGCACCAGAACAGTTTTATCTAGTGCAGACAGGCATTCATTTTTTTAACCACATCTCTTGTTGATAATGCTTTCACATTGTCGTCTTGAAGAATGAAGCGTCGATTCAGAGGTCAGTGTTTTGTTTTTGTCAGTTACTGTTCGTCGTCTTTATAGAAGGGAAAGACTTCTTTAATTGTTATTGGCTCTGTCCCTGCAGCATTTCCTGTTTTCCTGTAGTAGCATTGAGGCATGGAGCGTCCCTGGTTTTCAGCATTCCCCTCTGTCACTCATAAAGAACACAGAAGGAACAGGAGGCGTCGCTACCAGTCTGCAAGTAGCCATTCATTAACATTACATTCCATCTAGACGGCAGCTTTAACAGACGGCTCCAAAATGAGGACTTTTTAAGGCCAGTAAAATAGAGTCTTTGGTTCCATTAATAACCTTTTAAAAAGCAGCCGAGACGTTTTTGTGGACAGTATGTCCGCCTGACATAAGAGCAGCTGTGCTTGTATACATTAAAGGGCGATTACACCAATTTTTCAAAGTTTTTGGCCTCTTGAGAGAAAAGTTTTAGAAATTCTATTGCGAATTCTGTTGATTTATGGGATTGGAAAAGGCCACACATTGTAGAAATATGGCTATGCATTATGTTGTTAGGATCGGTGTGTCTGTGAAATCATGCTCTTATGGCAGCCTCACATTTAGAAATAAATCCACATCAGATAAACCTGTTATTTTTGTGTAAATTATGAAATAATTAGACTTTAAAATTTTCAGCCATATAGCAACTTGTTCAAAACCCCTCAAAAACACCTTGTTTTAGCCACCACTAACATTTTCTTCAGATATTATTTGTCTTTTGTTTTGCACTCCTTGATTTTTGTTTTGTTATGGAGTTTGACAGTGGTCATGTGATTCTAGAGATGATTGTTTGTACTTGTTAGTTTGTCGTCTCTCTGTTCATGAGTTTGAAGCACGTAATCAAGTGTCAGAAGCATGTTGAAGTTTGAATTTTGGAGGGTTTTAAATTGTTCAGTAAAATAGCATACGTCTCTTGTGGTCTCTGTTACACTACGTCTTTATATAGCATTATTTAGTGCTATACCACACATTAAAAGTCTAGTTTTTGCAACCAAAAAGGTAATTGTTGCAACCCGCTGTAAGTTAATGGTAGTATTAGAATAAACTAAAACAGCTTATGGCCATCCAGTTTGTAGATAATGCTTTTAATCTTTATACTTTAAATATGTAAAACATAGGTAAAACTGGTAACTCATTGTGCAGGTGGAGCAGATAAATCTCAATTACTGATGCATACATATTAATTCTATTATTAAATAGAATTCATGTTTAAAAACAAGTCGCTTAGGCTTACCATTGCTGCATTTATTTGATCAAAAATGCGTAAAAAAATTGTGAAATATTATTACAATTTAAAATAAATGTTTTCTATTTGAATATTTTAAAATAGAATTTATTCCTGTGAGGGTAATGCTGAATTTTCCGTATCATTACTCCAGTCTTCAGTGTCACATGATCCTTCAGAAGGATCCAGATTTGGTGCTCAAGAAATAATGTTTATTTGCGCATCTCACAATATTGGATCCAGAGAAATGACTACAAAATTTATATGAAACTATCTGCCATGTTCAAACCACTCAGATAGACCTCTCCGCTCCCCGGGCTTTCAGCATCTTTCAGCCTGTGTTGTCATTCCGTTGCTTTCTATTGAAATCTCTAAATTGCTTTAACTGTGGGGCTGAGACGACGTCACTTGTGCGGAATCTCGTCGGACATCAGGAATGCTTGGACAGAATTGCCAAGAAAAGCAAAGCAGAGTTGTCTTCAATTTATGAGACACGAATGTGTTATGAATCTATAACACCAGCAAAGAGGAAAGTCATAAGATCTAAAATACATGCCTCAGTAGGGCTTCCAAAGGAGATAACACCCATATAAAATCTCCAATCTCCCTCCCAGGCCCTGTTAACGACAGAGGCAGTTTATTGATGAAGAACTGATGTCGCAAACCGATAATTTAAATGGTTTCGTTTTTATCACCCACCTCCTAGCAATTACTGTGACCTCTTTTAAGAGCTCTCTGTGCTGTGGGCTAATTGCTTGCAGAGGACAGAGGAAACACTTTCAAATGAACCAGATCTTCGCGTTCTACATCAATTTAACTAAGGCACTGTTTACACCTGGAATTAAGATGGAGTGATTTGATCACAAGTGGTCAGCTGAGACGTATCGCTGTTTACTCCTGCATTAAGACGTGATCACTTGCGACTTGTGTTTTGAGGGAAGGGTCTCTGATATAGTGACTAATGCATTACTTATGCCAGTATGTTAGTGCAAGTAAAGAAAAAGCTCAAAAAAAGAAAAAGAAGGTTAAAACCCATCAACCTTCTGATGTGGTTTGTGTGATCGAATAGTAAAATGTTTTAGACCTCTTTAGCTCTTTTCACTTATGAACAGATGATCTGAAACAAATCTTAAAAGAAGGTGCACTGTACATGGGGTCACTGTGGTTAAATAACAGGTAACACGCTCTTCCTAAAATGTAAATAAGCTACAGATTTTCATGTAGAAAATCCCATATACACTACTCAAAAGTTTGCAGTCTGTAAGATTTTTTAATGACTTTGAAAGCAGTAGGCTTACCATTGCTGCATTTATTTGATCAAAAATGCGTAAAAAAATTGTGAAATATTATTACAATTTAAAATAACTGTTTTCTATTTGAATATTTTAAAATAGAATTTATTCCTGTGAGGGTAAGGCTGAATTTTCCGTATCATTACTCCAGTCTTCAGTGTCACATGATCCTTCAGAAGGATCCAGATTTGGTGCTCAGGAAATAATGTTTATTATTATGTTCTGTGTTAGCCTATGTCAGCAGCCCATATTTCTGCAGTTTTGATCCATGGGATTTTTTTTGTTTGTTAAAAAGACATACTTGAAGCGTTTAGTTGGCTGAACCGTTTCAGTCATGTGACATTCAATATTACATCTCTGCAGAATATGATCCATTGCAGCCTGTTTTAATCCACGTTTAGATCTTGATTAGGTTAAAACCGAAACCTAGCCATTCACACAGAACTCATATTCAGCGCATTTTTTAGAAGGACAAATACTCACAAGACTCACACAAGAGATGTATAGAAAGCCATGCAAAGTTAAAACCGTTTAAACTTTTGGAAAAAGCGTCACGAATTTGTGGAGGTTTATTCCGTTTCACTGCATCTCATATGTTTTTAAAGGCAATCTGTGTGATGGGCGATTCGTCTCTTTGTATTAAGGAATGCATAAATACATGATACTGTTTTGTTCATTGTGTTTGACTGTTAAAGCAAAAAAAAATTGTTGTTTGTCTCAATAAATTGGGTTAATTTAAAAATACAGTGGTTAAATTTAAACGTTTTTTTCTATTGTTCTTTGTTTTAAAAAAGGTTATAAAAAATGTCAATAATTATCGATACCGAACGATATGAAACATTATATATCGTTGATAAATTTTGTAGCTATATCGCCCAGCCCTACGTTTATGAGTCAAGCTGTGAGACTCGTTGGCCTTTGGGAGAAAGTTCACTGCATCTGGTGCTATTTGATTTCACATAGTCAAATAAAATAACCAAGCACTTCCTTTTTGAATCATGTAAACCTCAGAAGGTAATCTCTACCGGCCATGCAAATTCTGCGGTTGCTGTTTATCTGATACACTCACCTCAAACAGCTCACTGCGGTTACAACACGCTGCAAATGGCCTACTGGCTAGATTTGCATGCTTTCCAGGAGCAGCCGTGTCACTTCCCCCTCACGGTCTGGGTGTCTGCAGTGATTCAAACCTGCGCTGACCGTAGGGTCAGTGTAACATATGGAGGAGGGAGCGCAGGGAAGTGGGCGCAGCCTGTTGTGCGCTCAGATAGCTTCATTCTGCTGAAAGCAGGAAATGCTTTATAAAACGGAGCCGCATTTGCTGTTTGACCCTAGTTTTGGAGTGTGTTTTGACCAAATCTCTCTGTTTCTATCTCTCCTCCTCTTCCCGACATCATCTCCTCGCCTGACTGCAGTGAGGTGATAAGATACAAGTGCATTTGTGTGCTCGCCGTGCGCGTGTTGGCCTCTTTTCCCCCCCACACATAGCCCCACGGTTTCAGGCCGGTCTCTGAATGAGACTCCTGCAGGACTTGAGGGACAGTTGTAGCCTAGATTAGAGTGACTGTTCTGGCTCGCGCGCTCAACTGCTGCCAGCGTCTCTGGTGTTATACGGGCCACTCGTGCTGGGCTGTAGCCCGAGGTGCCGCCATATCCTGCATCCCAAACTGCTCTCCTATTTCCACTGTATAACTTTAATGGTAAGCATTAATCTGTATTTAATTTTTACAATGAAGACTACAAAAATGTAAGTAATCAAATGTAAAATAACACTGGATGGGTTCTTTTACATTTATTACTGACTTTTTACTTGTGTTTTTTTATGAAAATAAAACTTTGCGTTGAAGAAAAGTAGATTTTTGTTTGTATATGCTGTCAATTATAGTTCTTAGAAAGAAAATCATAATCGGCAAAAATCGGTATCGGCAGATCACACTAACAAAAAAATCGGAATCGGCCAAGAAAATTGCAATCGGTGCATATCTAATTTTTATGAAAACTGTGATGCATATATTTTAGGATTCTTTGATGAATGGAAAGTTCAAAAGAACAGCATTTATTTGAAATCAAAATCTTTTGTAGCATCATAAATGTCGTTACTGTCTTTTGATCATAATTTTAATACATCCTTGCTGAATAAATGTAATAATTTCTCACACACACACACACACAGACACACAAACGTATATTAAGTTCACAAATATATTTGTAAATATTAAATCATTAATTTTGGTCATAAGGGAAAAATAAAGTAACTCGAGAAAACCAAATGTGCAGTCTATGCACTAGGGTTGTGATGGTGAGGAAATTTTCCCACCGGTTAATCGACGTGTGACAACACCGATAATACCGGTATCACCGCGGGGGCATTTCCTCTTTTCCTCGCTTTCCTTCGCTTTTAAATAGCTTGTAAAAGCGGCGTGCGCATTTTACTTTCACTTTGAAATAGCGGCAATTCGGCGTAAAGCAATTGTT
>NW_015664206.1:346271-346850 GCF_001515625.1 Sinocyclocheilus rhinocerous | reverse complement strand
CACCAAATACACAAAATAATGTTCTTTTTAGCAGCATCATATGACCCCTTTAATAGGCGTGTGACAACACCGGTAATACCGGTATCACCGCGGGGGCGGGGCATTCCCTCTTTTCCTCGCTTTCCTTTGCTTTTAAATAGCTTGTAAAAGCGGCGTGTCATTTTACTTTCACTTTGAAATAGCGGCAATTCGGCGTAAAGCAATTGTTAGTTTTTAGTTAGTTTGAATTTTCACTCTTCCTTGCTTTCCTTCGCTTTTAAATAGCTTAAAAGCGCCATGCGCATTTTACTTTCACTTTTGAATTAGCGGCAGTTCGGCGTCAATTGCTTGAATGCAACAACAAAATACAACGTCAAACTCACTTTAGCATATAAAACATAGAACTTTTATTAGCAAAACAAATACAAATAGCCTACACCATGCTATAGGGAGGCTATGCCTAATATAAAATAAAAAATAACTTGCATAAAGTTTAATAGGTATACAAAACTGGAAATAAGTAAACATGTATAATACATAACCAATTAAATAAGAAACGTAGAATGTTTATTAGCAAAACGAATGTCAAATAAAATAAAT
>NW_015664206.1:330784-345999 GCF_001515625.1 Sinocyclocheilus rhinocerous | reverse complement strand
TTCTTGTCTGTCTCACCTCACTCTTCTTGTCTGTCTCACCTCACTCTTCTTGTCTGTCTCACCTCACTCTTCTTGTCTGTCTCACCTCACTCTTGAAACTAAATCATCCGCGATCGTCTTGTCTGTCTCACCTCACTCTTCTTGTCAGTCAGCTCGACTCACTCTCCTCACTGGAGAAATGAAATCTGATCTGTGATGCGACTGTCGTTCGGCACGCTGCATTGAGCAGCCGCGTTCAGTTTTTAATTGTAGTGTCTGTTCTTTTACTGAACTAAATGATTTTTATTTCTATAAAAAATCAAAACGACGGTGGGGGTCGGTGCCGCGGTGGGCAAGTGATGTAACTGGTGTTGCGGCTTAACACCGGTATCACCGTCAACACCATCTATCGCGGCAAGCCTACTATGCACTGCTCTGGATGCTTCAAGTGTAGACCGCTTTTGTTACAGTGGGAGTGATAGTTTTATGCTATCTAGTTTTGTTTAGAGTCAGTTGATCCAGACCGAGTCATTGTTTTGGAACTTAATATTGTTAGTATTCTCGTCCATTGACCCCTGACATAAGCAGTTTTTGGTTCTGGTTTAAGACCAGGATTTAGCAATTGCTTAAGATTTTTTTTTCAGCCTGTATGGCTTCAGAAGACTGGAGGTTTAGTACACAAGTTATATGAACTTCTTTTATGGTGCTGTGCAAGTGTAATTCACCATCACTATGGTGAGTAGATTTACAAAATTGACAAGTCATGTATCTGCTTCCATTGAACTTGTTTTTTTTTTTTTTTTGCTCTGTCATAGCGGTACTTTTCTTTAACCCATAAAAAGTACAAACATTGTCTTTCCCTCCCTAGTTCTCCTCCAACAGAGCCGGTTGTCCAGTCGATGGGTCCTGTGTTTGGTTTTGTAAGTGAGCTGAAGCCGAAGCGTGACCGCAGGCCTGCACCGTACCGGCTGGAGACTATAATAGCTGCCCCCCTATTTCTAGGTCGCTTCAAAAAATAGCAAAGAGAAACATTTGAGTTATGAATATGCCTAATACTGGGTGAGGAGGAGGGCCGGCTGTTCAGAGGAGCTAAACGACTGATTTAAGAGGAGCAGCTGTCTGTCCTCGTACACAAAGCAGAATGAGAGAGCGAGCGAGAGGACGGAGATAACGGCAGCCAGCTGCTGGAAGGATGGAGTGTATGTTGGGGGGTGTTGTAATCTTGTGACAGGGTCACGAGAAATAAATCAGACGTTTTAAATTATTCTGTTTCTTTTCCTCGGCTCGTCTGGGAAGGGTTTGGAGGAGGATCCACTTGCTTCATGAATGAATGAGTGCGTTTAGAGCTCAGTCGGAGGAAACGCCATATTTAATTTGATGTGAACGAAAGCAGCGCTACGAGAGACAGAAGTACAGGCCGTTCAGTGTCATACTGGCCTGAGGTCACATCTAAAATCGCCACGCTTTAAGTCAACGATTAGTCTGTGACAGAAAGCCACTGATCAAAGCCTATCTATCTATCTCTCTATCTATCTATCTATCATGGTTCAATACGTACCTCGGTTTTTTAACCACGGTTTTTGGTTCAGTTCAGTTGGGTTCCCATAGCTTGGCACATCATAGTGTTTTTTTGCAATTTAAAATGGGATTTTTAAACAAATTACTAAAAAATGTCTGTCTACTTCAAATTTCTTTTGAGAGAAGTATTATTTTTTCATATTTTTATCCTAAATAGGGTGGATTGGCCATTACTGAGTGCTATAAACACATGTAATGTCTGTTTCATTCATAGTGGAAGCCGGAAGGCACCCTTACGCAGAAACTCCACATGTGCATCACAGAAGTAATAGAACTGATGACGCTCCAGGAAATTCCTAATATGAACAAAGGCATCCAGCTATATCTGAATAAAAAGATAAGTTTTGAATGATGAAACATGAAGACAATAAAGACTCAACTGCGACAATGTATAGTTTATCTGTGTTCTTCAAGCCATCTCGGCTATTTTCATAATAATTATAATCCATTGCTAATCGACATAGCCTTCATTACAATATAGAATATATTTTCAGCTCATTCTGTTATAAGAATCCACCTTAGATCACAAAAGGAAGTTATTTCAAACACTGGACTGATGTTGTGGAGTAAAAACATGTTCTGTTTTGTTGGACAACAGGTTTAGAAACGCTTGTCATTACAAGAGAAGTTTTGTTTTTGTTTTTTTCAAATGTACGTCATAAGCAGAGAGACTCATGGGCACACACAGACAGAGCCAATTCAGAGAGAGAAAAAAACTCACAGAAATTATTTAAAAGTAAAACCGAAAAAAGCGCAATTCACAAGAGCCTATTGAACTGTGGATGTTGTACCGAACGGTTCAATGTTATATTGAGAATTATAGCATCCCTATCTGTCTACCGATTGTTCTATCATTCCATCCATCAGTTTGCCCGTGATTCCATCTATTATTCTGTCTGTCGTATAAACCTTCAAACTTCAAAGCTTTTTAAACATTTTTCAAAAGTTTAAAACACGACTATCTCAAGTGAACATTTAAAAAGTTTGTTTTTACATTATTGATGGATGGATGGATGGACAAGATAGATAGATAGATAGAAGTTCCTTTTGTTTTCTATATTTGTTTTCCTCACAACTTTGTTTTTTTTTCTGTCAAATATGGTGTCTACTAGTTTTATTCATGCTATATTAAAATGAAGTTTGGAATCAGCACTAAGCACTCATTTGTATTGTTCCCGAAAATCTAGCGATTGATAGATTGCCAAAGGAGTGGCTCAGATATACTGCAAGAACTTTTTTCAGGCAGGTAGCCAACTGATTGACTAAAAACGTAAATGTGATGTGCCAAATTTCACATTATACTGCAGCAAGTGTTTTTTCAGATTCTTCCTACTGTAACAACTCATTCACGAGAGATCCAGCACCGAGAGATGCTGGTGCGTGTAGCATTTCTGTGACCGAAACTGAACTATAGCAAACTAACTATAGCATACAAAGGGGAGGCATTGTTACTATAGCAACCACATGACTGGCACTTTGAACTATGAATGCAGATTGTTTCATAGCATTGCAAGTATTTGTTATCAAACTTTCATTCACACATTCATAGAGGTATAGAAGAGTTTGTGCAACAATGCCGGATGTTTGTCTTTTTTAAGATTTCCCATTTCATTGAAAGCATTGTGAAACATGAGTCTGTTTGGGTTAAAGGTGTGTGCTGAGTGAGGAATTGCCCTTTATCTTTACCCATTGTTTTGGTTTCTCTTGAGATTTAATGGATCTCAGTAATGGAATCTAACTGAATGAGACAATTGTTGACTTGTAATAATGTAGATAGAAGCTTTGATGAGGAATGCTAATCTTATTGAGATCTCTGACTTTTGATTGCAGACCTTGGTATTTTGGCAGATCTGAGCACAGTTTGAGACATTGTTAAGATCTCTTCTGAAACTCTAGAGAAGACACGTGAGATTACTGGGGTCTCTTTTCACTGGTTAAACATCTTAGAAGCAGGAGACTTCAGCAAAAGTCTCCATTAAATCTCATTACTGTCTTGGAGAAACAAGTTTGGATTTATTTTTCTGTCTTTTGGGGGTTGTTGGACAGGGCTGAGACGTTCAGAGATGAGAGTGAGGCACATACTCATTAGATACTTTTGAGAGCTACAACAGATCTATTCAACATCAGACATTTCTAGAAAATTCCCTGCTACCTGAAATGAATCATGGGTCATTAGAGCCCAATCTCGTCTATCTCGTCCCCAAATAGGCTTTGGGGTTTGTTTTGATGGACATCCTATAATAAGCCAGGAGTCTCTTGGCATTAATGCATCCCTATATTTGGATAAGATGTTTTTTGTGATCGGGAAAATCCCCTTTTCACATGTTTTCAGTGTTCAGGACATTTCCTGGTTGTGCGAGCAAAAAAACCCATCTTTTCTGCTTTTGTGCAAAGATGCAATTAGAAACATTGTGGCGTGTTGCTCGGTTGAAACATAAAACAATTAGGCCATGATGCTTGTTTTGCGGGTTGCATATGAGTTTTGTTCGATGCACAGATACTATAATTTGATGCAGTTGGATTTGCATCTGTTTAGCATGGGAAGGAAACACAGTTTGACCTGTTTGATATGAAGCTCATTGACTCTCCAGAGATTCAGCCTTGTCATAACATAATCAGCACTGACCCATTAAAAACCAGCTTGGGTTGAACTCTTCGTTTTGCTTTGGAACAGCAATGTACACTTTTATCTTCTCTCTTGGTTAAACCTTGGGTGTTGCAAACCGCGTAGAAAAAGCTGCGGTTTTAAAAATAACCACGTTCGTGTGGACAGGGCCTTAGGCCTTAGGCCCTGTCCACACGAATGCGGTTATTTTTAAAAATAAAAATTGGCCAACAAAAATTGGCTTCTGATTGGCCAACATGGCTTTACGGTTGAGAATATATCGCCACCTGTTGGTTTGGCATGCTCTTGACAGTGCTTCATAGCATGCGTTTGCGTTTTCATGTGGAAGGAGATTTTTTTTAAAACGGAAGAAGGAAAAACTCTGTTTATAAAAATACCCGTGTACGTGTGGACATGGCCTTAATGTGTTTCCATTTTGGACCTGCTACACAGTCAGCGTGTTTAATGGTGATCTCCATTAGCATGAATCCACTGAGAGAAAAGAGAAAAATAACATTAATTTTGCTTCTCCTAAAAGATCAATAAGCCTTATTTCTATAGTTTTGTAATTGGTACTTGATATCTGCAGAGAGACAGTTGAATTTGACCTGTATGATTGTGAAATGCAGATTAATTTTTGTAAGGGCAGTAACTGCTCTATAATGTTTTCTTTTTTTATCAAACAACCTTTTCTGTATTGTAATGACCTATTTAAGTGTTTTAAATATGCAATTATAGAATTGTCATTTGTCTGCGTTTACACTGCAAAAGCCTAATGCACAGATCTGTTTGTGTCATGAAACAATGATTTTTCTATAATTCTGTACTTCTTAAAATGGTAAGAATTAAAGTTTTAAATGTTAGACAAAAATATTTAAAATTTTAGACAATTAGTGTATGTATAATTGCCATTGTGCCATTTAATAGCAACAGTTAATTAAAATAAAACAATTTAATTATTTATATTAAAATAATATAATTAAATTATTTTTTCTATATTTAATATTTTTTAAGTTTAAAAGAATATTAAAACCCACTTTGCACATGACCAGCAATGTCTTTTAAGAAACAAAATATAACATTTGTGCAATGTAAAAAGCTAATGGGTGTGGACAAATGCTAGCTGTTGCTTATTTCATATAGGAAGTTTGGTAGTTTGGAAGTTGGGGTTGCAAAATATTGCAAAAACTCAAGTTGCAAACAGGGAAAATGTTTGGAAAACCTTTCGGTAGTGGTGCTTGTCATTACCTGGTGGACAATAAAGGTGGCAGAAAAATCTAGTAGATTTTGTGCTGCAAGTAGCATTGATATTGCTCAAAGCAGCTTTAACTGCTGCACCACATTTACATTCCTCAGAGCCTCGACATTTTTCAAAAACTGAGTAGGCTTTTTGATTTGGCTTTATTTGTACAGATAGGCTCGTGCCCCCTCGCTGATCGGTTCACTTCCTGCAGTCACAGAGGGGATGAAGGACTGCTCTCATTCTGAAAAAAAGCAGCCTTCCTTTGAAATCCTCACTCAGCTGAACCGAGAAGCAAAACAGGAGTGTTATGTAACAGGAGAGAGGGACGGAGAAAGAGCTTTTAATTGTGTGTAAAACAGAGGAAGTGAGAGGGGATGTTTTGTTTGAAAGGTTTGTAGTTTGAAAAAAAAAAAAAAACGGCATCATTTGATATTGTCGGTGTCTCTCGATAGGTTTGTGTTTCCATTGTCCGAGGTGTTGCTCTTTAGAAAATGTCTGTGTTTTTTCCACCAAAACCTACGCAAAGGGTTTCACCTCCTTCTACTGTGGCTACAGTTTGAGAGAAGCCGCTTTACACTCACAGCGATACCACAGAAAAGCCATTTTTGGTTCCACAAAGAACCTTTCAGAGAACAGTTCTTACCATTTTTTTTCTTAGTGTGAAAAACATTTTAAAAATCTAAACAACTTGTTTGGACATTGAAGGTACCTTATGGAACCATAGATGCCAGAAAATAACCTTTATTTTTAAGAGTGTAGATAGGAACAGTCAACTTGAAATTAAAATTGACTAAAATTGTCTACTTTTTTCATACATGTTTTGTTTATTGTGCTTTTTTAAGTGAGTCATGCTGTTTTAAAGGACTTCCTGCCTCTTTTCTCATTGAATAACCTTTTGCGTTTGGAAATGTTGCAGAATTAAAATGTAAACGTCATTTCATGTTGACTGATGATATTACGCAGTGCCTGAAAATAGGCTAACTTCCGTCAACATAACCAACGTGACCACCTGCTTGCATAGGGAGCGTGCTGGGGACTATTTTCAGGTGCTGTGTAATATCATTGCGCCTGCTGCACCCATGGTACGACAGCAAAGTTCCTTGATTATTACGCAGGAATGAGAGTATAGTTCCTAGCCATATCGGCCTAGAAAATCGCAACTTTTAATTTTCCGTCAATCTTAGTACCTGATGTAACTACAGAGGAGTCAAGTTTTAAATAGGAAAAATATCTAAACTCTTTGGTCATTTTTGAGCGAGATGCTAACGGTCTAATCAGATTCAATGATCTATGCTAAGCTACAGCTAAAAGTGCTACCGCCAGACCCGGAGATCGGCTGAATGGATTCGAAAATGGTAAAACTCAACTGTTTAACTCTAGGGGAGTTGGAAAATGAGCCTATTTTCAAAAATAGTGGAATGTTCCTTTAAATATTTAATCTTTTTTTTTGTGTGTGTAAATGTTGATTGTTTTTATTTGAAAATGATTTATATAGACGGTTTCATCGGGCGCACGCGCCTGGCCCGAAGTTAACTTCCGGTCTGTGTTTGTTTATCAGTCTGGCTATGGCGCCGGCTACAAACGCAGTTAAAGTTAAGGTGATGAGTAGACTGAAGTTGGGCTCAGGTGGTTGGGCTGTGGGATGTGTTTCCCATACATTTATTTATTTGTGGCGCTCGCCACAATATCAAAAATTACAGATTTTCCAAAAGGCTTCGTTGAATAAACATGAGCACGTAGGCCTACTGCACGTTTAAAAATCTAAACGAGGCGCGGGTGTTTTTATATCACTGTACTTCTGAAAGAAGACTATCCTTAGAAAATTTTCGATGTCATTTTCATTTAATCTTGCATGTTATATGCCTGATAAAGCGTTTGTGCAGGGTTTGTGAGCTCAGTGCTGATTTGTGTACAGCCGTTATCGGGGAAACCTCTGTTTCTCCCGCTTTAAAGCACCTCCTGCTGGCAGAGAATGAATTTGCATTTTCAGTAAGTCCATCTGATTTACGCAGCAAACATATTTTGCTTGTTATCAAAAATAATCTACTCTAAAGGGACTACTTAGCTGTTGTCATTGATTCTATTTGGAAGTCTACCGGAAATTAAGTTAGGGCCACAAAAGCATGCATGCGCAGTAACGTTTGTTTATGTTGTTGCCGTTGAAACCGTCTATAGTGCTGCTTGCTGCACATGAAAAAAATTATATTGCAGTTATTTTGTTGATTCTTAAAATCTAATGAAAACACATATTGCTGCTGCTGACACCAACTCTCAACCAATAAACTCTCTTTATTATTATCAGGTTTAACTTAAAATGAAGACACAAATATATTACTGTTGTAAATTACAGTTGAACTGTAAAATAATAAAATAAATTTGATAATTATAAACAATTAATTTACACTACAATTTACCAATATTTATGTCTTAAATTCTTCATTTTCAGTCATTCAAAGCTTCATGCTTTTATTTTGGCTGAATGTTGGTAAAATGCAGTACATTTCTGTCCACAGAAATGTTGGAGATTATGGAAATGTGTAAATAAAGTGAATCTAGTTCACATTGCATTCCCAAAATGCATGTTAAACTCATATTGCATACAAAGATGAAGCATTTACTGTGAATTGAGACACTTAATTATATTGTGATTTCCGTTTCATTTTGATTTATTGTGTTGCCCCATCCAGTTCCTGTACGAACCCCCAAGGGTTCGCAGACACCCATTTGGGAAATGCTGATTTAACCAAAGAGAGCATAAAACAAACCAAGAAGTGTGCTGGTCACAAATTAAACAAGTGAAATAAATCCCATAAACTTACACTGAAGTGAGCCATGCCGTTTTTCTGTCTGAAAGTGGATCATCAGCTAACATGGCACAGGCACGTATTTGCTCTCATTAGGGCCTTTCGCACCGCGGGAACCTTTTCATAGTACCAGAATTAATTGTGGAACTACCCACTTTTTGGCGTTTTCGCACCGCCGGAACTGGGTGCGATTTTAGTACCGGACTGCCTTTTTCGAGAACCAAATTAGCTCCTACTCCGGAGCAGGGTCTAACCAGCACAACTGGTACTAATCGCGACGCAAGTAGACATTGATTGGCCAAACGCGTACGAAAACGCCCTCACCCGCCATGATTTAAAACGCTGTGTAAACATACTGTAAACATTGTGTCAACTTATTTCGCAAGTATGGAGAACAGCGATAGATGGACGGACGCTGAAGTGCAGGCACTTGTAGCAAATGTAGCACTGCCAGTTGTCGTTGGAGATTCTTAGTCCTCCTTTCCGTTCTTTCAATCGCTTTACGTATACGTCGACTTTCCATGTCCATTATTGTGAAACCCGCGAGACACAACAAAAACACAGCTCCGATCACAGCGTCCTCCATCCTCCTGTTGTTAATGTTGTTCTTTGTTTCTGTTGTTGAACGCCGCGCACAAATAACGACGCTGTCGACCAGCTTATGTCACTTCTTAGTACACACTGTCGGTGCAAATGCAACCCTTTAAATGGTACTGGGAAATAGTTCCCGCAAAATCGTCCCAGTACTTTAGTACTGTACATTTAGTTCTGGAACTAAAGCTGTGCGAAAGGCCCTCTTAATTAGAAGTGGCTCTTTTCCCTCAATTTAATGATTTAGAGTTTTTGTTGTTGTTTAATTAAATCATTTCCAAGTGTCCTGATTTGCTCCCACACTGTGACCAAACCACACATGTGAACAGATGATCATGAATGAAGGATGCTGTACCGATGGTCTTGATCGTAGATCAAGAGTTTGAACATAAACCTGACCTCTGACCCTTCCCTCTGCTCTAGGTACGGGTGAGAGCGGCAAGAGTACGTTCATCAAACAGATGCGTATCATCCATGGCACCGGATACACAGACGAGGACAAACGCGGATTCACCAAACTGGTGTACCAGAACATCTTCACCTCCATGCAGTCCATGATCCGCGCCACTGAAAACCTGAAAATCGGCTTTAAGTACGAGCAGAACAAGGTGAGAATGATTCATGTTGAGTATTTTAAGTTAGACATGGTGAATTTCATGTGAATTTCATGTGAAAACATGTTTCACACCTAAATCAAAAGGAATCATAAAGGAAGTTGAAGCCTGACATGTAATTTCAAAAAATTTAGCATTCCATCACTTGCTCACCAATGGATGCTCTGCAGTGAATGGGTGCCGTCAGAATGAGTGTCCAAACAGCTGATAAAAACATCACAATAATCCACACCACTCCAGTCCATCAGTAAATGACTTGTGAAGCGAAAAGCTGCGTGTTTGTAAGAAATACATCCATAATTAAGACGTTTTTAACTTCAAATCGTTGCTTCTGGCTAAAATACCTCCTCTATCCATAATATTGCTTTCTTCAGTGGAAAAGGTTGTCTCATCTGAATCAGGAGAGAAATATGCACAGATCAAGATTAATTTATAAGCTAAACAAAAATGTGGGTGGATTTTGATGTGAGAGGACAACAGGGGATGGACTTTTTCACTGGAGGAAGCGTTTTTATGGATTATGGACTCCAGTTTTTAGCTGGAAGCAACAGTCCGAAGTTAAAAACGTCTTGATGAACTTGTTTCTTACAAACACGCAACTTTTTTCTTCACAAGATTGTGAAGTGATGGCCTGATGGACTGGAGTGGTGTGGATCATTGTGATGTTTTTATCAGCTGTTTGGACTCTCATTCTGCGGCACCCATTCACTGCAGAGCATCCATTGGTGAGCAAGTGATGGAATGCTACATTCCTTCAAATCTGTTCTGATGAAGAAACAAACTCATCTACATTTTTAAAAAGATTTAGATTAAAATTATGTCTACATTTTAGCTGCTGTAACTGGTTGCCATTGCTTCTAACCAATCATTTTAACCATGAATTGGTTTTCACCATTCATAATTTTGCTTTGGTGTGGCAAATGAAAAAAGTACAAATATTCCATGTGGTCTCACTATTAATGAGACATCACGCATAAGAGAAGCTCTGTAATAAATACAGAAGGATCAGAGCATGTTTAAAATAGGTTAGATCGAGTATTGCACATCTGCACTGCTGTATATTATCAATAGTTTCCTCCATTGCTTCTGTCTTAAACTGTTCATCTGCTCTGGGCTGCAGGCAAACGCCATGCTGGTGAAGGAGGTGGACATTGAGAAGGTGTCGTCATTCGACCAGCCCTACATTAGTGCCATTAAGATGCTGTGGACAGATCCAGGCATTCAAGAGGCCTACGACAGACGCCGAGAGTACCAGCTGTCAGACTCCACGAAATAGTGAGAAATTCTGTCATCATCTTTTTATTGAATAGAGTTTGATTATTTATAGTGTTTTTAAACAGTCAAATTCTCTAACAATTTTATATATATATATATATATATATTCGCACTGTTGTGCATGCTTACAATCTACATGAAATAAAAAATGACCCCATTTACTTTCCTAATATGTGTTCCTGGTGATATTGTGAAAGATTCATGTTGAATGTTATTTCATTGTAAAACATTTCTGGAATTTTTTTTCATTGTTTACTCATCCTCGCGTCATTCCAAACCCGTATGACTTTTATTTCTTTTTGTGGAACACTAAAGGGGATTTTTTCCCCCCATGCAATTACAACGAATGAGAACTGAGGCTTTCCGGCTTGCAAAAGTTTGATTTGAATCTTGTACTCTAGTCAACTCAACTCGTCTGATAGCTGTGTGTGGGGAACAGACTGAAATTTGAGCTTGTAATCACTCAAATTCAGTCTTTAATTCTTGACTCTTTGAATCAGTCTGATTAATGAATGAGTCATTCAGACTGAATTTGCAAGGTGAATCAACTGATTCTTTGAAAAAAATCTCATTTTTAAATTCTCAATCGCACAACGCTATTTCTCATTAACTCTGAATGAGAACAATTTTCAGTGAATAACTCACACAACGCTATCATGTGACTTCAGAAGATTTACAATATAGCACATGCATTTTATGATGCAGTTGTGTCCTGTTTAGAGCGTGAACGCTCGTGTTCCTATTCATTGTAAAGGACAAATACAATTCTTCAAAAATTCTCTTCTGTTGTTCCACGAAAGAAAGAAAAGTCATACAGATATGAAACGACAGGAGGGCAAGTAAACGAATTGTCATTTTTGGATATACTATTTCTTTCATGCTAACCAATACCCAAGATGCTATTAAATCTGGAAAATGAAGGGGGGAAAATCCATTTCTGTTTAAAAAGAACACGCCTTTCAGCTTGTGCAACACATACAAATCAGTTCATGTCTCAAAGACTGTGTTTTATTGTTTCAAAGTTTTCTTTTTGTCAGTGGGTTTGTGTCCATGTCTCTCTGATGATCTAATTGAAGAGTTTGGCGGCAGTCAATCTTGTCCTATTTCTTTTACTGGACCAATATAATATAAAGGCAGTGCGAATTTCGCCACATTAATACACACAGATGTATGAAGCCTGGAGTCGGTTCAAGAATCATTGGCATCATGTGAATCACACCCCCTGCTGGTTTGTTGGGGTAATACAGGTCACATCAGTACAGTAGGAGTATCTGGGTGACCGCATGCGGTCAGTTGAACAGATTGACACAAATTCAACTAATAAAATTAGAAATGTATAATTTATTTAATAAATTGACTATTTATATAAATTTATAATTAATCTGTGTCGACAGCAGTGACAAGCTACAGAATTTTACTAAATATCTTGCTACAAAATCCAAAGGTATTGAAATGAATCAGTGAATCATTTTTTGAACAAGTTTACATGAACCATCCGAATGAACCAGTTCACTCAAGTGAATCAGACTTTACCAGCACTACATATGAGATGATGGGAGGTTCTACAAAAGCATTTGCTTATTGATTAGGTTGATGACTACGGAATATATTGTAGTTTAATTGGTTAAAAAACAGATATATGGTAGTTTAATTGCTAAAACAACGGTCGGGGATGCATATGGACACATCTCATTTAAAGTATTAATTTGTAAGAGTTTGACAGCATTTGCTGAATTAAAAATGCAGCATAATGAGGTCATGTGACAACATTGTAGCCAGATTACTGCTTTGCATGCTATTAAACATAGTATGCGATGTACAGTATGCATGTTGCATGTTAAATTCAGCAGATGCAATTGAGGAATAATTATGTTGTTTTGTTTGTGCAATAAAAATGTAACAAAAATGTAACGTAAAAAAAATTTACTACCATTAATTCCTTTATTCTTTTATAATTTTCTTTATTCTAGGAAGATTTTTAATTATACAGGGTTTAATTGCATGAAAGTAATGTCACAATGCAATCAAATCTGAATTGTTCTAAAAACATCTTAATATTCTTTATCCAGAATATAATTTCTCATTTCTTTTGATTTTGGATAAGTTGTTGGCAGTTTTCATGGTGTTTTCCTTCTCATTCGACATTCAATTCAAATAAGACAATAAAGAGATTTATCGTTACATACAGCATACTATTTCAGAAATAATAGAGAGTATGCATTGTACATTCTGAAAATAATACAGGCCTACCTTAGTTTGACCAGACACACAGAACATTTGTCTTCCCTATTTAGCCATTGTGTTTTTTCAGATTGTCTCACAAGACAGCCTAATGAGCATCCTCTGAGATCTGCTGACGGGGGACGACGTCTGACTCTCGAGAATTCTGCTGGAAACATTCTTTACCAAACCACCAGCCTGTGATATAAAGGGGTTAATGATGTTTTCATCTCTTTCTGTAGCTATCTATCTGATCTGGATCGTATCGCCGTGCCCTCCTACCTTCCCACCCAGCAGGATGTTCTGAGGGTTCGAATCCCGACTACTGGGATTATTGAATACCCGTTCGACCTTCAGAGCATCATTTTCAGGTAGAGGACACAGACCAATTATTCATCAGCTTCCGTTTGAAATTTAGGAACTTTGCACTGAATGTAGGTTAGCATTGAGAATAGATCCATGGAGGAGAGTTATTAATATTTTCCCAAGCTGAAGACGACTTTCTAGTGTGTGACCTACAAAGATGCAGTCACACCCCACATCAGTCAAAGTTGTCTTCGCTGCACTTCTGTTGATTATTTTTTTATTTGTCTTTATTGAGCCAGCAAAACCCACAAAACAGTTTCTAATTCCGCGCTGACATGGGCGGAAGCACAAATTTTGGGGTCGGTTTGAGTTTTTTTTTAATGATTTTGGAAGAAATGCTCACCAAGGCTGCATTTATTTGATCAAAAATACAGTAAAAACTGTAATATTGTGAAATATTATTACTAATTAAAATAAGTGTTTTCTATTTGAATATATTTTAATAATGTAATTTATTCCTGTGGTGCAATCCTTAATTTTTCAGCATCATTACTCCAGTCTTCAGTGTCACATGATCCTTCAGAAATCATTCTAATATGCTGATTTACTTCTAAGATGATTTGATTTGCTTTTGAAAACATTTTTTATTATCAGTGTTGAAAGCAGTTGGGCTAATAATTTTAATATTTAATATTTAATTGAAAACCTTTTTTTCCCAGTATCTTTTGATGTATTGAAAGTTCAAAAGAACAGCATTTATTTTTTTGTAACATTAAAAATGACTACTGTACGTTTTGATCAATTGAATGCATCTTTGCTTGGTAAAAGTATTCATTTCCTTTGAACTGTAGTGAGCGCAGGGACATAGAAACCCCTTGCTTATTGAAAGACGTTCATTATATTTTAAAGAGGTCGCAGTTTAAATGACTCCAAGCAGAAGCCTGTGTCATCCGGTCGCTGTGGTTAAACGAATGCACAAGTGGTAAATGGTAATCCCACCATGGTTAGCATTTACCAACTTCCGCCTTTTAGCAAATCAGATTTCTAGATGATGTTTGAAACTTTTTATTGGTAGCACTTTGTGTGTTATTGCCTGCTTAGGATGAATTACTTTGTTGTACTCCTCATTTGTAAGTCGCTTTGGATAAAAGCATCTGCTAAATGAATGAATAATCAGTGCGGGTGAACATCATATAATGTAAGGTTAATATTCATGACCCAAGGGCGTGGCCTATGTAGACAAAACTAGCTCAAAAAAAAAAAATCTATAAAAATAAGGGTTTACAAAAGAATTAAAACTTACCTAGAACTACAAATGTGAACCAAAGTAAACTTAAAAAAAAGTGTGTTTTTTTCAGAACTATAGAATAATAGGGATGCACCAAAATCGAACAAAATTAAACACTCGGCCGAATACCGAACACAGAGTTTTTTCCCCATGTATTTTGCCATTTATTTTTTTTCACCATTGCATAAATTAAAAAGCCAAAATGTGCTTTTTACTGTTTTGTCTTGCTTTTCAAAGAAAAAAAATCTATTACAAAACAACAATTTAAAAATATTTAACACTGAACATTTTTTACATTCTAGCAGACACTATACCAACAAAGCACAATGTAACTTAAAATTAATAAGTTAGTAAAATAATAATTTTTGGCCATCAGACCCCCTTCTTGAATCAGGCATGTATTTTTATTTTTTTTTACTGTACAATTGAAAGCAGCTTTGCTGAGAAGAGACTTCTTTTAAAACATTAGAAAATATTACAGATCCTAATTTGAACACTATGTGTGAATGTTATAATAAATGTATTAAAACACAATAGCCTAGTGGGCAGTGCACCGGCCGTTGCGCTCCGGGCGTCCCGAGTTCGAGTCCCGGCTCGTGGACCTTTCCCGATCCCACCCCACCCCCTCTCTCTCTCTCTCTCTCCTACTTCGCTTCCTGTCACTGCTATACTGTCCTATCAAAATAAAAATGCCAAAAATAAATCTTTAAAA
>NW_015664206.1:326500-330737 GCF_001515625.1 Sinocyclocheilus rhinocerous | reverse complement strand
CAGATTTATAAATGAGTCTCATTACGAATACGTCGTACGTATCGCATTGTCACATGCTTTGTAAAAATTCATAAAAATGTGACTGAGGAATCGACGACTGTATCAGCGCAGATTTTCCTCGCGCTTTGGACTTTGAACCCTGGTTAACAAGCAGATCTGCTGCGAGTTCGTGCAGCGCCGTCAGAATACATGCAATGCGCGCGTGTATTAGAAAACGTAACGTTCTGCAGTTTATTTACTAATTGTTTAAGGCCATTTATCATACTCAATCATCATACAGTAACCCCTTACTCTTCTCCCTTACGACTTGCGATGCAGTCATAAGCTGTATCTCGCTATCGGCTCTCGTAATGATTTTTGCGTCTTTCTCCGACAGTTTAAATGCTTCCACACTGCTGACGTGTGTGCTGCATAATAAAGAGTGCGCGCCTCTCACTCTGCGCTGGTTGCTATTTGATCGCGTCATATCATTGTTCGGTACAATTTATTTGGTCTTTTCGCTTATTAGGCCGAACACCGAAAGAGCTTTTTTGCTATTTTCGGCCAAATAATTTCGGTTGCCGAACATTCGGTGCATCCCTAGAATAGATATATAGATTTTCAGCCTAATTATTGAAGTTTAATGACAAAATTACTATAGTTGCACACATTTATCCAGTGCGACTACACGTTTAAAATGTGCATGTGATGAGATGCTGATGAGATTTACGGTGTGTTTTGGAATTGTTCCTATGTGCGTGATGATATGAAAATTCATCAAAACACACAAGAGATTATTTCTGCCCTCTCTGCCATATTGACTCCATAAATGATTACCATCAGCTCTGTGGTTTGTTAATCTCTGTAAAACTGTCTTAAACCCTCACACACCTCGCGTCGAGTTTCCCTGAAGAGTAAAACTCTCTATCTTTTTACGTCTCTCGCTCTCTCTGTCTGTCCTCCTGCCAAAGTTGGCTAAGTGCGGAGTGAATGTGGAGACTCGTCCTACATTAAAGAGCATGTGTATGTTCAGAAGTAGGTCAGCGAGCCCCTGGCTGAAGGAAATGAGGACGCTTCTATCTGAAGGAGCTTTATTTTGGGCAGCCAATCCTAGAGGGCTTCATTTATCAAAGGCCCCTCTGTGAACTGCTGGCTCAGGACTGGAGCTCTGACTCCACTAGGGGGTGCCGTATGAATCCCAAAATCAGCGCCAGTTCTGGCTGCACACATTTACCATGTTTCTGAAATTTAGGACTTCGAATATGTTCAGAAAAGCATGCTAAAATACTACCTCTACTCTTAATGCAGTATGCATATTGTGTATAGTATGCAAATTTCCACATTTATCTTTATTGACTCATTATGTGATTGGACTGACAGGTGTTCACATAAAAACATTTTACACAAAATTGCATTACATATTTTTTCTTTTAAATTTTATATAATTGCGTTAAAAATATTTTTATTTACACATGTAACATAATGTGGACATGTGACAGCAGTGTAGCATACTATTTGAAATATTTATACTATACATACTACATTGTATGCAGTATACTGTAAGTATACATATAATGTATATTGCCTACTGTTTTTTAAATGGTATGTAAAACTGAAAAAGTATGCATTATGCCATGGTAAATAAACAGTACTGTACTATGTTTTTGAATTATGCTTTTTGTTTTGCAAAAAAAGTTTGGGTTACACTTAATTTTAAGGTTTTAAGGTGTCCTTGTTACAGTGTAATAAATTTAAGTACTGAGTAATATTAATTAACAACATGTACTTACTATATGGTTAGGGTTAGGATTAAGGTTTGGCTTAGGACTACTTGCATGTAATTATGCATAATTAATTGTTATTATAATAGTAAGTACATGTAACGTGTAACAAGGACACCTTAAAATAAAGTGTTACCAAAGTTTGCAGATTTCCTATATTTTTAACAAAATTGCATTGCATTAAATTGCATTAAAAATATTTTTATTTGGAAGATGATTCCTGGACTGGCTGGATTTAACATGCAATGCATATATATATCAAATATGATTTTTTTTTTAATAATATACAGTATATACTGCACAGTATGCATATTTGTGATTTAGTTCCGAATTAAATGCTTGCATAGTGCATACTATGATGTACACTGTATACTGTAAGTATACATATACTCTATATTGCTTAATATTTTTTTAATGTGTAAAAAAAAGTATGCATTATGCAATGATAAACAAACAGTATTGTACTGTGCTGCTGTCACATGGCCTCACTATATTGTAGATTCAGTCAGCCCAGGTGTCATCTAAACGATGAATATAGTTAATTTGCTTTTTTAATTCAAATATGCTTCAAAATGTCTTAACTTGCATATAATAATGTGTCAAAAAGGAGTTCAAGTGTTTGATATCACTTTCAGTGCATTCAGCACACATGAGACTGTAAGGTCATTGCATTATGGGATACAGTGCTCCATGCAGCATGTTCTGGTTGTGTACTGTGCATTTTAACACGTTTTTTCATGCATAAAGAAGATTTGCATACTGTGCACAGTATAAGCATGAATTATTAATGTATATAAAGTCAGTAACAAATCAATAATGCAAACGCTCGCTCTCTTTGTCTTTCAGGATGGTTGATGTGGGGGGTCAGAGGTCAGAGCGCAGGAAGTGGATCCACTGTTTTGAGAATGTGACGTCCATCATGTTCCTGGTGGCTCTGAGCGAGTACGATCAGGTTCTGGTCGAATCGGACAACGAGGTAAGCAACTCATTTACTATAGACGTGTTTATCTTTACCTTTCTGTGGTGTTCTTGTAATTTTTAGTATATTTTCTGGTGGTAATTTGACAACAATGTTGCCAACTACAGTTTGAACTATTCATAATTGCACACTGTATACTTTTTCAGTTTATTTGTATAGCACAATTCATACACGATAGTAGTTGAAAGTGCTTTCCATAGTAGGGATTTAAAAACAATCACAAAAAATGCATAAGAAATAAATAAATAAAAATATCAATAGAACATTGGAAATAAAAATGTATTAAAGGGGTCATATGATGCGATTTCAAGTTTTCCTTTCTCTTTGGAGTGTTACAAGCTGATTGTGCATAGATAAGATCCCTGAAGTTGCACAGACTAAAGTCTCAAAACCAAAGAGATATTCTTTATCAAAGTTAAGACTCTGCCACGCCCCCCTAAAACGGCTCATTCTAACACGCCCCCACATATCTACCACACTATATGGAAATATTTGCATAATGCCGCCCAAATGAGCACGCAAAGAAAGAAGGCGTGGTTTCAGTAACCGCAGTTAGTGTTGAAGCAGCCATGTCAGGGAGACACTGTGTGTTTCTAGGCGAAAGCAAAAGCACTTCATTTGGCATTTCCGAAAGTAGATACATTTAGGAATCTTTAAGATTACTTACAACAGAACAGCAATGCATTTTATGGACGACCGTTTCGTGAACCTAGGAGAGGAGGTAATTCTGACTTTACTATGACAATCTGGCGCTTCTGAATCAGCTACTGTTTTGTTATTAGTTTAAGTATTTGCTATTGACTGTTCAAATGCGGAGCAAGTTTTGTGCATCATGTGTGTGTGTGTGTGTGCGCGCGAGAGAGAGAGAGAGAGAGAGAGAGATTGAAATCACCTTTATTTACAACATATAGGTAATACCATAATGTGTTACTACTGCAATCTACATTTCACAATCGTCAGTCTCAATTACAAAACATCTACAAATAATAAAAATAATAATACCAACAATAACAGTATTAACCCATTTAATCCCAAATTTTTCCCAGATATGACATATATGAATTTGTGTGATATTTGTAAGGATATTAAGCAATCAATGTCAATTATTTAAAAAAAATTATTGAAAAGTCCATGAAAAAATGGGTTTAATGTCTGGTCACAATTGTGAACGGTAGTAGAACACAGGGAGTCTAGGTCTATAGCGTAAATGCATTTACAAAATGACAAATCTCCAGAAATTAGTTTAAAGACTGGTTTAAATTGTTGAAACAAGTATTTTATTCCATTAACAAAGAAGTAAACATTGTCTGACTCCGTTTCAAAAAGGACAAAACATCAATCATATGCAGCAGTTTGGCACAAATAAACAGTGTTGGGCAAGTTACTTCCAAAATGTAATACATTATATATTACTAGTTACTGTCTTTTGAAAGTAATTAGTTACATTACAATATTACTGTCTCTGAATTGTAATGCATTACACTACTTTTGAGTTACT
>NW_015664206.1:320926-323119 GCF_001515625.1 Sinocyclocheilus rhinocerous | reverse complement strand
GATGTGTCATTAGTAACCCTTTGAAATAATCAATAATTTTTTTTTTTTTTTTTTTAGGAAAAGTGTGTGAAAAAATGTGTTTTATGGTCGGTCACAATTGTGTCCGGTGGATAATGTGTATACTGAATATTTCTGCAGTCATAAAAATGTTTATATATCTTAACCCAGCTATTTTAAAGGGGTCATATGATGCGATTTCGAGTTTTCCTTTCTCTTTGGAGTGTTACAAGCTGTTTGTGCATAGATAAGATCCCTGAAGTTGCAAAGACTAAAGTCTCAAAACCAAAGAGATATTCTTTATCAAAGTTAAGACTCTGCCACGCCCCCCTAAAACGGCTCGTTCTAACACGCCCCCACATATCTACCTCACTATGTGGAAATATTTGTGTAATTTGCCGCCCAAATGTTCACGCAAAGAAAGAAGGCGTGGTTTCAGTAACCGCAGTTAGTGTTGAAGCAGCATGTCAGGGAGACGCTGTGTGTTTCTAGGCGAAAGCAAAAGCACTTTATTTGGCCTTCCGAAAGTAGATGCATTTAGGAATCTTTAAGATTACTTACAACAGAACAGCAATGCATTTTATGGATGACCGTTTCGTGAACCTAGGAGAGGGCTTTGCTATGACAATCTGGCGCTTCTGAATCAGCTACTGTTTTGTTATTAGTTTAAGTATTTGCTATTGACTGTTCAAATGCGGAGTTTTGCGCATCGTGTGTGTGTGTGTGTGTGTGTGTGAGAGAGAGAGAGAGAGACACAGTGTCACATCACAGTGGAGTCAGCTGTCTTAACCGCGGCTTGTGTACTGCATCATTACTGTGTCTGTCACGCGACTCTGTTCCCCAGAGTAAAGACATTGCTCTGTCTTTACATTTATTTTGAAAGATGAAGCTCGCGATTATGTTAAGTGGCGTTACATTTCCGACGAGTGCTTGGGTCAGCTGGCCAATCAGAGCAGACTGTGCTTGTCGGAAGGAGGGACTTTGTAGAAAACGAAGCGTTTGAGAGAGGCGGGGCATATAGGACCTACAATAATGTACAGTATTTGAAAAATAATGTGTTTTTTGAACATTAAAGCATGTCAACATATTCTGTTACACCAAATACACAAAATAATGATCTTTAAAAAAGCATCATATGACCCCTTTAAAATTTATATATATATATATATATACACACACACACACACACAGTAGTGGTCAAAATTTTACGTACACTTTGCAGTATCTGAGAAATGTTAATTTTACCAAAATAAGAGGGATCATACAAAATGCATGTTATTTTTTATTTAGTACTGACCTGAATAAGATATTTCACATAAAAGATGTTTACATATAGACCACAAGACAAAATAATAGTTTAAAAATGACCCCGTTCAAAAGTTGTGACAAAAAACGCTGTGGATCATCCGGGTAACAAAACAGGATTAAGAATCAAGCATATGAAAACTTTTGAACAAGGTAATTTTTATAAATTCAACTTATTTTCCCTTGTGAACTATATGTAAACTATATGTTGATATGTATGTTTTTTTTTATGTGAAATATCTTATTCAGGTCAGTACTAAATAAAAAATAACATGCATTTTGTATGATCCCTCTTATTTTGGTAAAATAATTAACATTTTGCAGATTTTGGACTCACGGCCTAAATGTTTTTATTTGTCAGCAAGTTATTTTTCAATCTGCATTCTGACATATATGACGAGCCAATCTTTGTGTTTGTGTTCAGAATCGTATGGAGGAGAGCAAGGCTCTATTCAGGACGATAATCACATATCCATGGTTCCAAAACTCTTCTGTCATCCTCTTCCTAAACAAGAAGGACCTGCTGGAGGAGAAGATCTCCTACTCCCACCTGGTCGACTATTTCCCAGAGTTCGATGGTATGTTGGATTCCTGTCGTACAGTGTTTTTCATGTAGACTGGTTTTATGCAAACAGTCCCAATGTAATGCAGGGCTCGCAAAATCGCTAGCCCGACGTCCCGGGGCTATTGTGTTTTCCAGCCCAACGGGCTATCTTGAACAGTGATATAAAATTCTTTCCTTGATTTGCGTTGTTCACTAGCTTGTAGGGGTAAAACGGATCGGAGTTTCGTTTGCACGTGTTTCTAAGTCTTGCCGATTTAAACATTCAAGTGTTTTAAACCATTCACGCGCCTTCGGAGCTGCGCGCACTCATTCAAAGCGCGCACAGA
>NW_015664206.1:295687-313112 GCF_001515625.1 Sinocyclocheilus rhinocerous | reverse complement strand
GTATTATTTAATTATTTGATTTGGGATTTGTTTTAAAATTTCAAGTTAGTTTTATTATTTGACATTTCAATTTCACAAAGAAATAATAAAAGTGCACCTTTTCATTTATAATATGTCTTAAATCTCATTTTGTTAAAAAAGAAAATTGTGAAAAAAATTGTATTGTGAAGAAAAAAAGCAATCACTGAAGTTTTTAATCATGCTGATTTGTCCTCAGTGAAGTTCAGCCGATGTCTTTTTTTGATTTTTATTCGGGCTACTTAAATTCATTTTGGGCTACCAAAATCTGAAGAATGTCTGCCCGAAGGGCTATCAGCGATTTTGAAATTTTGCGAGCCCTGTAATGTAATAATAAATATTTCTTAAGCAGCAAATCAGCATATTAGAATGATTTCTGAAGGATCATGCGACACTGAAGACTAGAGTACTGATGCTGAAAATTCAGCTTTGTATCACAGAAATAAATTATGATATTCAAATAGATAACAGTTCTTTTAAATTGAAATAATATTTCACAATATTGCTGTTTTTACTGTATTTATGATCATATAAATGCAGCCTTGGTGAGCGTAAGATACTTTTTTCAACAACTTCAATATTAGCCACGCCAAACATGGATTATTCTGGCCTTAGACAAGTTTTTCATTAAAAACAAAAAAAACAAATACACAACCCTTTACGCTTTACAAATACTTTTTGTTCCAAATCAATTATTTTAATGCTATGATTCATCTTTCAGCTGGTTGGTTTGTTTCAAGATAAAAAAAAAAAACTCTTTATTGTGGAGTAAATGAATAGGAAGGATGAACTGGTTCAGGTCTCCTGAAGTGTTTAACTCCATGTACACATTGTTTTGTAGGGCCTCAAAGGGACGCCCAGGCTGCACGGGAGTTCATCCTGAAGATGTTTGTGGATCTGAACCCCGACAGCGACAAGATCATCTACTCGCATTTCACCTGCGCCACCGACACGGAGAACATCCGCTTTGTGTTCGCGGCGGTGAAAGACACCATCCTGCAACTAAACCTGAAGGAATACAACCTGGTGTGAGACGTGCGACGAGTCCGACACATGAATCAGCATAAAACAGGCACCCACAGAGCGTGCGCACACCTACGTCCACACACACACACACACACACACACACACACATGCATCATGTACACTTTCAGAAACACACGATTCTTTTGATTTCTCTTTACTAGCTTCCAGAGTTTTTCTCTTTCTGTCCAGCGGAATCATAACGGACATGTCCTGCTCATCGTTTGTTTTTTATTTGTTTGCGAAAGTCTGTCCGCTCATCCCTGGCAGCTCTCGTCAAAGGCCTCTTTCCCTTTTATCAAATTTGACCACAAAAAAAAAGAAGAAGAAAAAAAGTGGCTCGGATTTGACAAAGGGCATTAGACTCCTACTAGCCACTTCAGCATTCACATATTTCATGGAAATGTTGGATTGGCGGAGCTACGATGAGAATGACCTGTGATACGCTGGCCTGAAAAACTGGAAGTGACGTTCCTTCTCATGTCCTGTACTATCACTCGCTTCAATCACGTCATCTGCTCTGAGCGTTTCTCTGGATTTCCGCCTGGATGAATGGAAAAATGTGGTTTTCACAGCCCTGCAAAAAGACCAAAAATAAAAAAAATACAAAAATCACAACATGTTTACATACTTGTACATGGACTAGTGCTGTGGTGCCGGAAGTTCCGAAACGGATTCCGGCGGATTCTAGAATCCAGTGGGTTCCAGCGGGTTCCACTGATGGTGTGGAGAACCTTTCACTCACAGAGATGATTCTCTCGACGAGGCTAGTCTTCAACTCGCATCGATGAATGTAAACTTCATGTGAGAGCATTGCAAATGCAAAAAAAAACAAAACAACAGCAACAAAAAAAAATCGGAAAAAAATGATAATGAACGAAAATAGTGTAAGAATGCCTATATAAGCAAAACGATACAAAGCACGCGATGGAGAGATGAAACGAATTAAATCTGTGTATATTGCTGAGATGATCATTTTAAAAACTTTTTAATGATAAGTAACTATAGCTACTTCTACTGCTACCGAATATAAAGTAAATTATAACGGCAGTCGAATTAATGGTGGGTAAGAGACAACGTTAAGGATTTTTAAATGTGCGCAAAACAGGATTATACATTTATGATAGGTATTGTTCCGCAGATTTCCACATTTAACGTTGACCGTTCCCTCACAGTTGTTATGTTTTATCCTCCTTCCTGGTTTCGTTTTAATTTCACCATCTAAAAAGTAGTTTCGGAGTGCGCGGTTATCTTTTTCCGCTCACGAACAGATACTTTACTTTATTAATTCACAATCCAGGCTGCAGACTCGTGGGTATCGTCGTCATCTAGCAGCACGGATGCACACAATCCATTATTTGTTTACGCATTTTTTTTTTTCTTTTTTTGTCACAACGTAACTTTTTCGGTCGACAATTTCAAGAATTTCGCGCGAGTTCCGGTGGGATCGCGGGAGGACGAGGTTGGGGAAACAGGAAAGCATTTATGCGCTGAAGTTAATTGATTGTGTATATTTATATTTGTAAATACGTATACACATTATTGCTTATGTACAAAACGTCTGTGGTACACTATCTTTGGCAAAAAAAAAAGAAAAAATCACTTTTTCGTAATTGTGTACAGTTCTGTTGGTTTTCTTATGAATTACAATATTATTGATACTGTGATTCTTCGTTTTAATTTTTGATTTTTCTTTTTTGGTCACTATGAATACGTCAAATGATATACACATAGCTGTACCTGACGGTAACGTGTGGAGGACGAACGTGATGAGTAATAGTCTGAGAAAGACTGACTGTTCGAAAGCGTTTGGAAACATCAGAGATGGATAGGGAAACAGCCTCCTCTATGGTGTGAATGTTATATAAGATAAATAATAAAAATATGATTTTTAAGCAAAAGAAAAAAATTATTAAATAAAGAACATTTTATTTATATAATTTATGGACCAGATCTGAAGTTGTTGATAATTTGAATGCTATTGTTTCCACTTTTCCTATTTGAAGCACTCCCATGTTATGAGACAGAAATAGGAGACTCTAGTAACTGTACTGCTGTATAAACCTCCATTATGAATAAAAATATCAGCTTTTTTTTTCCCCCCCAAAAAACGCAATATATTGTACTATAAATATTTTTCCCTAACCACAGTTTTCACTTTCCTACAGATTTTTTTTTATTTGTTAAATTTCCAAATGATGTTTAGGTGAAGTGCTTAAAAACAAACATAGGAAATGTACCATATAAAAAATAGACGGCTTTTTATCTGTAATTGAAGATCTATTTGGTCGACGCTTGCAAGTAGTGACTTTTTCTTTACAATCTGATTTCATTTTCGATTTCTTTATAAATTCACAGCTTGTTTCCGTATGTGATGCACAGATAGAAAAAAGTGTTCTACGGTTCTTTTACAGTCGATATTTTATACAGTCGAAAATCAATTCATAAATTTCATTTTCATTCAATTTCATTCATTTTCATCAAGGGCTACGAAAAACACGGCACATGAAAACCAGAAACGATTGGTCACAGCTCAATGTGTGATTCGGTAGAGGGAGAAACGCGGTCACAAATGCACCCATTCCACCAAATACTCATGCATTATTATTCATTATTTTATCACTTTTGCTGCCATGCATCTGAGTTCATCACTTGCCACGGCCATCGGGCGCTCCACTAGAGAAGCAAACTCCCAAACGCTTTCTTGATGGATATAAAACCTGACGTGTTATTTGTAAACTTAATTCAGTGTTTAAGTGGGGTTTGGAAATGCCACACCATTTTGTAAATCCTGCAGTGTTTTCTTAGATGTCCGTAGTGAGTTAGATTTGAAGAAACTGATGATACAAAGCACTAAATCGTCTAAAACACCATAATTTAAACGTACATCTTACTCTAAAGTGGACCTTAGTTTACTGCGACTGGTGAGTTTATGTCTCTGCTCACTAGGAGAACGTGTTGCTTTGTTGTATCTGGAGCAGCTTGATTGTTCTTAATGCACTTTTCTTTTTTTTTTTCGTGCCACAAGGCAGGAGAACGTGTTGCTTTGTTGTATCTGGAGCAGCTTGATTGTTCTTAATGCACTTTTCTTTTTTTTTTCGTGCCACAAGGCAAACGCTTCGAGCAGCAGGCCGACCGTTTGAGCCACTCATATCTATAAATGTGCCAGTCCCAGAAGTCTCGTATTCGACGTTCCCTCAAGAACCTCTACCTCTGTGATCCGTGAGACGTTTTTCGGGCATTTTAGGATCGGTAGTCACGTGACAAGCACACTTCTTTAGTCCGTAGGGCACAGTCAGTGAGGTTTGGAGGCCAAACTTTGTATATTTATTAGATCTTGCCAACCTGCATGCATTTTGTTCGCCTTGTACGCTAAACACTGCAAACCAACACCTTTCTCAAGCCAAAAAAAATCTTCCTTAAATATCCAGCGAGTGGTACATGGAAAATAGCATCTGTCCCGCTGCTGGCAAGAGAATTGTATGCCTGTGGCTTTGTTTCAGTTCAGCAGTGGACAAGTGAATAGACATATCAGTTATGAAGGCTTTGGCTGTTCTGGGTAACTGTTTGGATATAATTTAGGCTAGAAAATACCATATACAAATGCATAAATGCTTGGCCAAAGCATTGCAAACATGTCTTGTTGATACAATCCTCAGTACTCAAGAGGGCACTAGAGTTTCCTTTAAATATCTGTGCCATTAAACCAGATGTTATTATTCCTGAAAAGGAAAATTGGCTGTGGAAGTTGCATTTGTGGCAGCTAAATTTACTGTATTCACTTTCAACTTATCCGGCTTGAAAATGATTCTTACGTATTCCTATCTTTCTCTAGTGTGCATAAAATAAGTCTCCAGGAGCATAAAATAAGGTCTCTTGCCTCTTGAGTTCTGTGTCTGCTTTAGTTCTCATGATGGTTGTGATTCAGTTCAGTGACTCTTTGCATTTGATTGCTTGTAAAGACTCGCTCGGTAAGATGCAATGAACACATAAGCTTGTTGACATGGAGTCACATTTCTACAGATGACAGAGCGAGTCTATTATGTTATTTCCATGTAAGCATGTTTACTGGTACGGTTAGGTGCATCTATGTGGTGGACGGTCCAATGGTTGACGTTTTGACCCAATGAAAGAGTCATTAAAATGTGATTTCTGCTTTTTATCCCCTGTTCCTTCATTGTAATACATTACCTGAAAGCTGTTATGTCCAGGACCACTTGATCATGTACATTTTACTTGGGTTTTCTCTCTCATTCTTTCTCTGCTTCTTTGTACCCTTTTATTTTGTAATTATACCAAATGTAAATGTTGTATAATATTGTGCGTGCCAATGCCCTTCTCCGAGACTGACTCATAACAAGTGCCAATTGTTGTCCAAATCACTTGCAGACCGTGAAATTAGACACGGTCCCCTTTTAAAAATGAGTAAAACACTAAAGAAGAGAGTAAATGGATTTACTTTGTATTTAAGTTAGAAGATAAACTGCTGTTTTTGCTCTTTTTTTTGTAAGGAATTGTAATTATTAAAGCATGTGCTCTTTGTCCAGATGGGAGTTTTGGGCTCAGACAAGCAACAAAATCCTCGAGACGAGGAAACATAGTGGAAATTAATTTTACGACATTCTCGCCATATTTTATTGTTGTTTTTATTTGTATTTGTTTCATTTCAACCACTGTTGCCTGAACCTCATTCAAACATGGAAATGATTTTCATAACCGCCTTCTAAAAAAAACAAAAAACAAAACAAACAAAAAAATTATAAAGTATCTGTTTTAAATTTAAATAAATTTGTTCCTATACTTGCTGATGGTCTTGTAACTTGTTTTTTTTTGCAGTGCCTGAAATGCTGAAGTGTTAAAATCCTGCAGATTGCTGCTTTTCAGATGTTTCAGATGAAAGTCATTTAATTTTGTTTTATCTGCATTATAATTTCGGCACATAAAAACTCTTGTGGCCTTTATTTTTAAATTGTTTGCCAAATATGGTTTAGTTTTTTGTCCAGAAGGGGTACACACAGAGATTGCATAGAGGAAAAAGTCTAAACATCTAAAATTTAAAAACAAATTATAATATAATATTATCCGAGGATGTCGTCTTCAACGCACACCAATAATATCTCTTCTCTTAGAGGTATTAATAAATCGCATGTTCACTTCAGTGGAAATACTCCCATGGGTGCAGTTGCCAGTGTTGCAGGTTGGAGTCGCTGTACAACTAACCTGGAACAAAAGCAGCGCAATTCCAACACCTTCCACCGACTAAACACACTTCCGGCCACTGTCATTTCATCCATTTGACATCTTAAAATGGGCCTCCTGAGCGCCACCTTAAATCCTGCATGCGAATGTACCAAGGGACGAATCCTACTACGATAAAGGATTGTCTCATGAATATTAATGACGCAACGTGGCGTTCGCCCGGTACGCCTGTCGGATTGGCTGTAATGCAAACACACGGTACCAAACAAGTCTTATTTTAAAATTTGCTATAGATATAGAAAAAAAGCTTCAAAGGATTATTAATGAATGCAAACAGATTTTTAAAAATGTATCTTCAAAGTACACATTCCTAAAATAAACATGAATAATAATATTAATTAATAATAGTATAACATTACACATACATTTACTGTAAAACACTCATTTATTTTGAGATGTTAAGTAGGTGTTAGTGTGTACTTGTATTTGTATGATTTGTATGACAAATATATATATTTGGTAGAAGTGCCTAGACGTACATAAATCATATTATTTGAATGCATTGTCAAAATGAGCCTCAGAACGGATCGATTTACTAATATTGTCAATATAATTTTATTCATTCCATTGGAATATGTTACGATTTTAGCATCTAAATTTGCATCAAAGTTCACCTCAGAGACATATTAGAAGACGTCTCTAAATATTAATTAATTTTGCATTGCTATTTCATTGCATTTGCCTCTTAATATGTTTCTTTCTTGTTCTCTGGCAATTTTCTTCCACATGTTTGGTCTTTATCTCATGAGTCAGATGTCAGGTTTGCAGGTAGCATGTCTAAATGAAAGCGTTTCTGAATGTTTTCTGGTTCAGGTTGGCTTGGAGTTGCTTGTTTGCACACCAGTTGCCTGGTTCCCTCCCTGTAGAGGCTTAATTGTGTCGTTTCCATGAATTGTTCCTGTGCACACAGTGGGCAGCTTGTGTTAATGAGTCCCCAGTCATTATTTTGTTTGCACTCAAGCCTAATTGCCTTTTTTTACATGTGCACACAGATGTATGTGAACAAACACAGGGATGCTAAATGAAAACCTCACAAGTGGATGGATTTGGGGGTGTCTCTAATTGAGGCCCTTTTGTTAATTCAGAGGGTAGATTTTAGGAGAACATTTCGGTCTTCAGCTAGCTTGGGATGTGTGTGAGGAAGTGAACGGGACGTTCTGACACTTGAACCCATGAATCTGAAATTTGAGTTTGAGAAACATCCTGAAACAAATCCTGAGTCCTGCATTTAATATTTTATTTTGTAGTATGTTAATGATGGTGTTTCCTGTTGGTATTGATTTAGCCTTATAGATTCATGAAGTGACACTTAAAACCATAACATGCTCAAACCATTTCTGTGTATTTTCAGCACCTTGTCGAGAAATCTTAAAGGAATCTGAATGCCAATGGAATTGTTTCATAATTTGAAACTAGTCCTAATACAATCAAACAAGAATACTCTGAAAATTAAATAAGATCTTACTGTATTATTTATTTGCTTTATTTTCTTATGATAAATTATTTATTATATATTTTCATTATATTATAAATATTATGTGTATATTATAATGTACTGTCAAGTATACCCAACTACATGTAATAAATATTAAATAAATACATAAATAATAATCTATTAAATAAGTTAAAATACATTTTTGTAATTTTTGTTAATCTTCATGTATACACACTTAAATATAACATTAAATATAAATCATAAAATATAAAATTTTTATATAAAATATATTCTTAAATGAATAATGTCAGTCTAAATGTCAAAGTCTATAATGTCAGTTTATTTAGTTTCTAGAGAATTCTGGTTTAATCCTTTTTGGATTGTTGTCCAAAGTATGACAGTAACATTACTTTAGGACCTTTTGTTGTTGTTGTTGACAAGGCTCTAGTGTCTTAAAATAACCGATAAATACCTCAAGAGCGAAAAATGACCATGTTAAAGTCGTTAATTTGACATGTCTTACTGCCGCTGATGAATTCTTAAGTACACTGACCAAACTTTGATCTTAAACCTCTGAAATTTCAGTAGAAGGGAATCAGCCGGAGATTAACTGCGGGATCCCAAATCTTGGATTAGGAGTTACAGCTGACCGCTCCGTTTAATCTTAGCCTCAAAAATGTACTGTGTTCTTTGGAATTCCGGATCTTTGGGATCAGTTTGTCTTATCAAACCTCTGAAGTTACTTAAAAACAGACTTTTGGTCGATAGATTTAATAACTTGGTGTGGGACAAATCCTTCACAGAACTAATATTTTGCTGCAAACAGTGGCGCTTGTGTTCACAGTCAGGATTGAGAATGATTTCTTTTAAAATGTAATTCTGAATGAAGTGTTTGAGAAACCATTACTCTTAATCCATTTGTTGGTCATTTTCGGCTTGTTTGTGGTCATCATTCAGGTCCAGTGGATTATGGGTTGGGATTACTGCTTCAGATGGGTTTGGTGACCGTAAGCAGCTCTTCGTCAGATTGTTGACCATCCTCTTCCTCTCTCCATCTGAACTCTTCAGCTCAGTGGAGATAATGGACGAAACCAGACTCCATTTCGCTGAATTCAGCAGCCGTCTAGTGCTGAGAAAACAGATTTTTTTTTTGTCATTGTTTTGTGTTTAAGGAACATAATTTTTTCCTTTTTTTTTCTTTTTCATAAATTCAAAAAAAAAAAAAGAATGTTCCAATTAGAACCAGCTAGCGTTTGCTCCTGCTTACCTGTGGTTATGAGCCAAAGCAAAGTACTTGGAGATTACTTCATAGAGAACCTTCTGAACTCCACAAAGAACCTTTTATTCTCTGGTGCTTTAGAAAATCATCTACATACCAGTGCTTTAAAGAAGTCAGAAACCAAAACACTGATCTGAAGAACCTATAATGAATCATCAAGAGTTTTAGAAGTATCCAAAGAACCTTATAACATCTCAACGTTAAATGGTTGTTTGAATATATGTTATTAGTGTGATGATTCATCAGGAAGTTTTCAGACAGGCTTATTGTAGGTCAGTCGTTGTGTTCTTTCAGCTTGTTCTTGTGATGTTATAGCTGAGCCATTAGACATGTGATTTCTGTTCTCAGCTCATGTTATGATGTCACAGCATGATTGTTACATTTCACTTCAGAATTCTGAAATCAGAAAGCCACTAATCAGCTGTGAGTGTTTAGCAGGAATGAGTGTGTGAGACACGTGTTTGTACAGGAGCGGGTGTGTGTGTCAGTCCCATATCAGTCATATCTCTCTCTCATCACATGTCTTTATGTAGTGGTGTTTGCTAAGGTCAGCAGCACTGTTATTATTGGTCATACACGAGTTAATGATTTGAGCTAGGGCAGCAAGTTTTGGCTGATTACAGAACCGGCTTTCTGACAAGATGCGCGTTAAATATCGCATGTGATTTATCGTGCAGCCCTAGTATGAAATAGAATTGCGATCAGGGCTTGAATTTCGGCACGGGATTGCGGATAATTCTACTGATTCCCGCAGTTTCCGCGCTTGTAACGCAGGAAATTCCCGCAAATATTTCAGCGTGAAAGACGCTCGGGACAGATGACAGTAGGGCTGCACGATTAATCGAATGCGATTGTCATGCGCATTTTGATAGTAATGCCGGTTCTGTAATCAGCAGGAAATCATCATCACAGGCTTTCAGATGGAGCAGAATTTACTACACATAGCCGTAGTTCACTGACAAGTTACGCAAAAAAATTGCAGACGATTTTATTTGCGCGATTCTGAAATCGAAGAAATCATTCGCGATAATTACAGCTGTTTGCATAGCTTCTCAGTGAACTACGGCTCTGTGAAGTAAATGCTGCTCCATCTGAAAGCATGTGAAAATTCCACATTTAATAACATATTTTTACTCCAAACTCACTTCATAACGTCAGTCGAGTGTTTGAAATAAATCCTTCTGTGAGATGATGTGGCTTCTTTGCACGTGCTTTTGAGTCTTACAATTTTAAACATTCAAGTGCTCAATTCAGTACTTGCTCGCTCTCTGTGAGACCATTTCTGTGAGCACATAGGGCCTGTTTACACCTGGTCACTGCATGCGTTTTTTTCTGATCGGATAGCTATCCAATCGTGAAAAGACCAGGTGTAAATGCCCTCCGAACCGCATTCGAGACGGATATAAATCCGATCGCTCAAAGCACTTCAGGAGGTGGTCTTATTTTTGATGAATAAATAAAAAACAGGTCACTACATATATATATCAGACTGTGTCTGTGAATATTAAACTGCAAAAAGACGATTTAAATACGAATGTCCTGCATGTTCATTGGATTACCAGAAAATACATAACACAGAGTTTGTGAAAAAAATATTATTCATTATTATTATTTATTCATATTAGATGTTTACATTTGGAAAAGCTGTGCTTCCTGCATAAACCTGCCCCTGTTGGTTTGGCAGTAGCTTGCTTAATTTCTTAATTCAAGTTATATATATTTTGTTCTATTTGTGTTATTCAAGTTATTTATAATAAGGCTCTCCTATTGCGGTCTTTGATCTTGAAATGAGTTGATAATTAATCAAATGCAGTGCTTGTCTTTTGATTTCGTTGACGTGAACTCCGTTAAATTTAAATATAGCGCGGGAATTGAAGATCAGATTTATATCCGTTTTGCGACGACACATTTATGTGGCCAAGGGTAAATGTGAAACGTTTTAACAAATCGGATAGATATCCGATCAGCGAAAACGCATGAAATGACCAGGTGCAAACAGGCCCATAGAGCTGAGAGCACGTGACTACAGAATGAAGTTGTGTTGCGCCTTATTGTGCGTAAACGGCCAAATACATACAAAATTATGTCAAAATGCCCGTTTTGATGAGTATTCACGTTAACAATTGATTTATACTAAACATTGTCGGTAAATAGGCTATTAAGTTAATGTAAACAGTTGAGAAACAAAACTTATGTATAACAGTTAGATCCGTGCATGAGGTCTTAAAGAGACAGCGACCTAAATAGACCTAAATAAACCTGCTGCTGTCTGTCATTAATATTTATTTATACATTCAAGACTAACCAGTGTTATTTTAAAGTTAGATTATTCAGTTTCTGTGGTATTTCTATACCTCAGTATTACTGTTATACCTACCTGAAAAACTTAAAGCACAGTTCATTATAGTTGTATCTTGTTATTGTATTAGTTTGTGCCATTGCTTGTCATTTATCTATTCTTATTTTATTACTGACTGTTTACTTTCTTTTTTTTTAGTTAAAATAAATTCAACTCAGAGTTTGAAATCAAAGTTCGTTTTAAGAATCTTCCTCACAATATAAATATGAATCAACAACATTATTGTAAAAAACTTGTAAAACACAAATACACTGGGTGACGAAACTTTTAGGTTGGATGATAAAAAATCCCCTAACTTCCAAAACAAAATTCAGGCCCTTTTGCTATTTTGCGTTTATAATATGACTATATAATAATTATTATTATTATTTTATTTATTTATTTATTTAGTAATAATAATTATAATTATTATTACTAAATAAATAAATAAATAAAATAATAATAATTATTATTATTTTATTTATTTATTTATTTAGTAATAATAATTATAATTATTATTAAATAAAATAAGAAATATTGCTAATATTTCACTGCCAAATAAAAAAATCAGTCAACATTTAAAAAATCACTTAGTATTAATAATAAATAAAGAAAATAATAAATAATAATTTTATTTTACTAAGTATTGATATTTATGGATAAAAGAACAAAGCACTGTGCTTCTTTCTTGAACATGCATATATATGCATATTTGACAATTGCATGAAGCCATATTGTGATTTCGGTTTTATTTCAGTTAACTGTGCTGCCTTAATTTAAACAAACCTTTTTGCCTGTTGCTCACCTTGCTGTATTTATACAGACATGAATGTTCATACAAATCATGGGTTTGTCTGGCTTTATGGTTTTCTGTTTATGTATGATTTTGGCATACAAACTATTACGCCTTCTTGTAGAATATCTTAGAGATTTCATCTGACTTGGGCCAGCACGGAGTACCCTAAAAACTGCATAGCAACCTGCAACCACATAGAATCACCCTGGCAACCAACCTTCTGTAACAGCCTTTTGGCAATGTGCCATCAACACTCTGAACACTGTAACAACTGCATAGCAACTCCATGGCAACGCCTTAACAACCACCCTCATCATTGTGGTAGTAAGTTTTTTTTTGTTTAACTTTTTTGTTCTTTTTGAATTGAATCTATTTTGAAATGTTTTTCCCTTGTGTTTCTGTTGAGTATGTGAGACTCTGTCTCTCAACGTGCACACGCGCACGCACACACACACACAGAGCAGTCTGGGTTCATTATGTGTGTATTGTGTTGTGAAGGTGGTCAGGGGTCTGGAAGACATTATTAAGGACAACTGAATTAACAAGACCCCCCTCTCACTACAACACCCCCAACAGAGAGTGTGTGTGTGTGTGTGTGTGTGTGTGTGTGTGTGTGTGTGTGTGTGTGTGCAGCAGATGTCTGGGTCACTCAGGCCAAAGTCCCTCATTAGCATCACAAAGGGTGCAACAGCAGAGCCTTTAGCCCCGCCAGCCGCCAGAGGAGAGAAAGATTTGATTTACTTTTTTTTCTTCTATTATTCTAGATGCTTTATTTTGTTTCTATTATTATATTTTCAGTTTCCGTCTAGAGGCTTTAATTTATTACTATTTTTGTTTGTTTTAATATAGAGGCTTATTTATTTATTTTCTGTTTTGTGATAGAGGCTTTTTTTATTGTTTATTTAAATTTTGTATCTCTGTTTCATTCTAGAGGCTTTATTTTATTTTTATATTCCAATTCTTTTTTTATCTAGAGACTTTGTTTTAATAATTTTTTTATTTTGAAATGTTTTTCCCTTGTGTTTCTGTTGAGTATGTGAGACTCTGTCTCTCAACGTGCACACGCGCACGCACACACACACACAGAGCAGTCTGGGTTCATTATGTGTGTATTGTGTTGTGAAGGTGGTCAGGGGTCTGGAAGACATTATTAAGGACAACTGAATTAACAAGACCCCCCTCTCACTACAACACCCCCAACAGAGAGAGAGGTTAATCCCTCTAGCACGCACACACACACGCTTTCATATTCTCTGAAATAATCACACACACACATACACACACTCTCGCCTGTTAACAACCACTGCCACCACACCCCGCTGCTGCTCATGTGTAAGTGAACCGCTGAAAGATCAGTCATACTGTGAAAACACACACACTTATATATATATATATATATATATAGAGAAAGATTTGATTTACTTTTTTTTCTTCTATTATTCTAGATGCTTTATTTTGTTTCTATTATTATATTTTCAGTTTCCGTCTAGAGGCTTTAATTTATTACTATTTTTGTTTGTTTTAATATAGAGGCTTATTTATTTATTTTCTGTTTTGTGATAGAGGTTTTTTTTATTGTTTATTTAAATTTTGTATCTCTGTTTCATTCTAGAGGCTTTATTTTATTTTTATATTCCAATTCTTTTTTTATCTAGAGACTTTGTTTTAATAATTTTTTTTATTCTAGAGTCTTTCTTTTAATTTTTATTTCTATTTCAATTTAAAGGCTTTTTATTATATATTGTTTCATTCTAGAGGCTTTATTTTATTTTACTTTTTTTTTTATTACTTTATTACTTACTTTTTGAGATTAGTGTGTGTGTGTGTGTGTGTGTGTGTATGGTTTGGTTTGGAAAATATGATGGAGTAAACTTAAGAAAATATGAATGATGTTTGTTTGTGTAAAACTCACAATGCTATGGTCATCAGGGGGACCTTAAGCATTTTTTTTTCTTATTGATATGCTAGTTAACATTTATAACACTGTCAGAACAGAGACGAGTTGCTTGCAATAAGACAAAAAATGTCTGGTTGCTGATCGCCTAAGTTCCAGGGGCAGCTCCTTAAGTTCGGCCATCCTACACACACATGACTGACCGCTCGCTCGCACCAACAGGAGGAGGGGTGTTACTTTCTACACTGCACTCAACCTGAGGGATTCATACACTTTCAGTCTTTGAGGAGACATGATAAACAGCGCATACCTCAGGAACGGTATAACGGAAAATATTAGCGGTTTTGAAACCGTGAAATTTTCAAACCGCGGTATACCTTGAAACCGGTAATCAGCCCATGCCTAGGTGATTGCTAACTGCATTTTTATTTTGAAACATGCCGTGGTCGCGTTTGATTAATTAAAATCATAGCCGTTTAAAGTATAATGATCACAGTTAAGCAATGGAGTTCCTGTTATTCCGTCCCCGGATTTAAAATTGAGACTTTGAAGCAGCACCTCTGATGAAACACAGTGACTGAATCTAAAACCTTCCACTGACACACACACATTATATCCACAATAATATAATAATTATTATATATAATAAATAATTAAGTAATTTATTCAGTAAATTACTGAACTTGTATGACGTTACAGAAAGTTGTCCGGTTCCTTTCACACCGCACAGCAGTGTTGTGTTTCTTGTTAAGCTGCATATTAACATAGAGACACGCACAGAGAATAGCGCTCATAGGCTTCTTTACTAGTGCATTGTGCATTCCGCTCGCAGTATATCGGTGGAACATACCAGCTATACAAACTGTGTGGGGGAAACCTAAACTGAACCATGCCCTGCTTGTAGTATTTGTAGTGAATCGCTGAAAATGATTGTGTAAGTTTGTTAACAGAATGCTGTTGTCACTGCTGCAAACTCCCATATATACAAATACTTATTCGAAAAATATAATTTCCCAGCAGCCAGTAGGCCCCTCCCAAGTGTAGGCCCCTGGGCTTCAGCCCCCTTAAAGCCTGTGCTTTAATGCTCCCCTGATGGTCATAATGCCAAGACTCCAGCTATTCAGGATTGTTGTTTTTTTAGTCTGCAAGAAGTCGCAGATCTTGTAGTGTGTGCACTAGTCGCAGACGCTACAGCAGTTTTTCTGCAAGCAAAAGAAAGCAGGGCATTGTGAAGCACAAGCAAAGAAAAATCAAATTTTTATGATTTGACCTTTGCAATTGTTCTGTGCAAATTAGTGTAAAAACATGTAGTGCACAACAACAAAACAGAAAATTGTGAGTCTTTGCAGGACGACGACCTTCTGTCCTGTAGCGTGTGCTTGGCTTAAAGTGTTCTGACTGGGGTTTAGTGTCGCTAATGTCATGCCAATAAAGCACAATAACACTGAGAGGGATGCAGGAGGAGGAGGAACAGCCCCATGTGTTCAGCGGTCACAGGTGATGCTGCTGTTTCTCCTTCTCTAATTGATTCCTAATAGCAGGAATAGACTAGAGGGATTTACTGAAACACTCTCTCTCTCACACACACACACACACACGTCTCTCCTGCCCCTGGAGACACTATCATCTTTTGGAGGAGAGACATGACGGGATGTGAGGGAGGAGATGGGAAAAGTGCTTCAGATTAAAACTTTGACCTTTTCAGTGTCTTTTCATGAAACGGATAGTTCTGCTTATGAAGACATTGTAAAATGGTAAATAAAAAAACATATGCATATTAACTGAATTCTGCATTAAGGCACCAAGTCTACAGGTCAGTAATTTCACCCAAAGTTAGGTGAATTAACCAGTTTTTTAAAATTTTGTTATCTTTCATAATAATAATAATAATAATAACTATCATTATGGTATTATTAATGATGGTAATTGTTGTATATTATTATTATTATTCACTGGGGGGTCCAGCCCCTCAATTTTATTTTATTCATCTGGATAGAAATCACAAAGAACAGCTTCGAATAGGATAGAAGTATGAACAAAAGTATTAAAATTTTTACATTTACATTAATTTACATTTTCATTTAGACACTTTTATCCAAAGCGTTTTTCCTATGCATTTTTCTTCATTTAAATGTAATATATAAATATATCTATATAAAATATTTTAGTTTAGAGTTCTTTATACACAGTTGGCATCATTCAAGAAACTGGATCTGAATATTTTTTTCTGTTTAATAATAATATTAAATATAAATAATAAAGAATTGTTGTTATTATTATATGAAATTTAATAAGATATTTTTTTCTGAATAATAATAATAAAGTTAATGATGATGATTATTATTAACAAATGTTGGAAATGAAAATAGTGAATTTTTAATAGTAAAAATAGTGAAAATAATTGAATCTTTACTGCATTGTAAAATAATATAAATGTGAGTGAAGCTGCTTTTTGTGAATTGATGAATAACGTTATTTCACAAGACATGCACATTGACAAATTATTCTGCAGAGGGGGGGAGGGGGGGTGTAAAGCAAGCATTCCCTGCTGAGATGTTTTTATTCAGTCTGTGTGTTCCTCCTCTGGGGGCCAATTGTGTTTAAACACACGCACACACACACACACACAAATCCAGCAGTATCTATGTATCTGTCTGTGTGACCATAAAGCACACTGAACACAGATGCATATACCGTTTCTCTCTTTGTAATGTGTGATGGTTTGTGTTGTTCCTGTCTGTCTGGTCTTAAAGTTCACAAGCCAGTGACCCCTGGTAAAGCAGGTCGGAGGTGAAAAGCCAATGGCCCTTCTTTTCTATTTGCGCGAAGCTTTAATTTCAGCCTGACCTGACAAGTTCACCTCAAACACGCGATGCAATCACTGGCTCTGTTATGGTGTTCAGCAGAGTTGTTTTAGCCTGTTTGCAGTAATGAAATGTTGTTGTTATAACTCTGCGCAAAAGGATTGTTATTATAGCTGGGGTTTGCTTTTTTCTATGGTCACAGTTCAAAAACCTAAGTCAAACATTTTGTGCATTTTATTTTAGCATCAGTTTAAAGGTGACATATCATGAAAATCTGACTTTTCCAGGTTTTAAGTGCTATAATCAGATCCCCAGTGCATCTACCAACCAAGGAAACGTGAAAAAGATTAACCCAGTAACTTTGTTTTGGTAAGCCTTTTTCTGCAAGCGTCTGAAAAAATGAGCGCGTCTGATTTCGCTCCCTTGGTGATGTGGCAAAGGGATCTCATTATAATATTACCATTCCTTAATCTGTAAGTTTCCACCCATGGCGCCGTCATTTTGATTTTGCACGCGAAAATGGTGTACCAGTTCTAATGTCATGGCGAAAGTTTGAGCAAAACATGCTAACTGTTCTGT
>NW_015664206.1:280093-295637 GCF_001515625.1 Sinocyclocheilus rhinocerous | reverse complement strand
TTTACAGTCCCAGCCTCAGAGGAGACAAGAGAGCTGTGGATTTATTGATTTATTTACTGTATATTGTTGCTGCCACACAGATCTAAAATAAACGTGATTTATTTCCAGGCTGTTTACCTTCACAGACATAACCGACTGTTTTTGTATAACTCGTGTGTTTTTAACGTAAACTTGTGTGTGAATGAGAACTTAGTTTAGTACTCACATGCTGTGACAGCCACTTTCTGTCCGTGTGCTTCGGATGTGTGCTCTCAGAAAACCGTATATCAGAAGTTTAAAATATGGTTTAAAATTAGAACCAAAATAAGAAAAAAAACAGATGATTTTAGCAGGTCCGAGCTGTAATGGCGCAGCTCTATTCTGGAAAAGGGGGCAGGAGCAGCAGCTCATTTGCATTTAAAGAGACAGGCCCGAAATGATATAATAAATGATCTGAGGGGTATTTTGAGCTGAAACTTCACAGACACATTCTGGGGACACCAGAGACTTATATTACATGTTGTAAAAAGGGGCATAATATGTCTCCTTTAAGACTAAAATTGAGCTTGATAACCACAGAGGAAGAGTCTTACCATTTGAATATCTTTTATGGTTCAGTGTGTTAACCAACCTCTAGGTTGTTCATCAGGACATTTAGAGGTCGGGTTGAATAGAATCTCTCATCTGTTGTCTTTGTTTTTCAGGCTTCGTCTCAATCGACACAGCCGCTCAAATTCACCACGTCAGACTCTTGTGATCGCATCAAAGACGAATTTCAGTTCCTGCAGGCACAATATCACAGGTATACCAAACACATGTACAATACTGCTCAAAAGTATGATTTTTTTTTTTAATGCAGTGAATGTTTATTTAGCAAGGATGCATTAAATAGATCAAATGTGACCGTAAAGACATTTATAATGTTTCAGAAGATTTCTATTTCAAATAAATCTTCCTATTCCGAATCCTTGAAAAAAAAGTATCATTTTCCTCAAAAATTTGAAGCAGCGCAACTGTTTTCAACATTGATAATAAAAAGAAATGTTTCTTGAGCAGCAAATCAGCATATTAGAATGATTTCTGAAGGATCATGTGACACTGAAGACTGGAGTAATGATGCTGAAAATTCAGCTTTGCATCACAGGAATAAAATCAATTTTAAAATATATTAAAATAGAAAATGTTCTGACTTACAGACTGTAAGTACGTTTTTTTATATATAAAGAATTTGCCACTGACGATTCAAACGCAAGTTTTGAGCAGTGTAGAGTAGCGCTTGTTGTTTGTCATTTCTCCGATCACAAATGCAGGCGTGGTTTTGTTTATGCGGCGCGATGCAATGTGTAAGACGACCGTATAAGTCATTATAATCCGTAATTATGTCCCCACTGGATGCAACAAATGCCTCATTTATAATGGGTTTTAATGTTTTTGTCTTGTCGCTCCGGCCGGACAGGGCATCACAGTATGGTAGGGGTGTAACATTTCCGTCACATGCTTGAGGTATTCGGCCAATCACAACGCACTGGATAGCTGGCCAATCAGAGCACACCTTGCTTTTCAGACCGATGAGCTTTGTAAAAATCGACGCGTTTCAGAAAGGCGGGGCATAGAGGAGAAACAATAATGTACAGTATGTGGAAAATAATGTGTTTTTTGAACCTTAAACCGCATAAACACATTTCATTACACCAAATAATGTTCTTTTTAGCAACATCATATGACCCCTTTAAAGCATTCATACACACAAAACTAGTTTAACCGTTAGTTTACGCACATTCAACGCAACCCTAAGAAGCACAGGCAGTTTCTCTCCTCCTCACTTTCACTCTACACCCTAAAAACACTCTGCCCGTGTGAATTCCTCTCCGGGACGTCAAATGGTGTGAACGCAGCCCCACCCGGAAAAGCTTCCCGTCATCATCTGTCAGAACCAGAGATAAGAGCGATCATTGAGGCCATCCGGCCATCACACATCAGAAAAACCACGGACGGAGGAAGGAAGAGGGAAATGGAGAAGGATAAACAGTCGAACGTGTTGATGCCTTTCAGATCGTTCAAGAACACACTGCGGTGCTTTAGATGTTTGTTTCATTTAGACTTAGCTGAATATTCATTCTCAGCATCAATAGGCTGTAACTCTGGTGTATGTTTAAAACAAATCACGGACACTTCACCTTACAGCTCCATGTCACAAGTACTGCTAATGAATGAGTAATTATTCTGTGGAGCTGCTTGTGATTACATAATATTGTTATTATTATTGCTTTAGTGATTAAAGACCTCATAAAATGGTCTAACAAATGCCGTTTTCTTTCTTGTGTTGATGTTTCGGCGTCGGGATGGGCTGATCTCGGTCATAAACCATGATTTACTACCTGCTATTAGTCGGTGGCAGGTGGTGTTGGGGGAGGGACGTTCTCATTCTAGAGTGCATTTGTACGTTTTTATTTCCAAAATGTGACCATAAACAGGTTTCCCAGCTGAGAAAGAATTTTAATATTTAAATGCATAAACATAAGGTTTATTTTGTCAACTTTTAGGAGTACTCTAGCATATAGATGACATCAAAGCTAATCAATGTGCACTCATGTCAGATTTTAATTTCATAGTGTTTAATCGTAGGTATATAGTGCTGTATTATTTTAATACATTTTTATTCAGCAAGGATGCATTCAATTTATTGAAAAATTCTATTTTCAAATTTCTTGAGCAGCCAATCAGCATATTAGAATGATTTCTGAAGGATCATGTGACGCTGAAGACTGTTGTAATGATGCTGAAAATTCAGCTTTGATCACAGGAATAAATTACATTTTACAATATATTGAAAAATAAAACAGTTCTTTTAAACTGTAATATTTCACAATATTTTGTACTGTGCAAATAAATGCAGCCTTGGTGATCACAAGAGACTTCTTTAAAAAAAAAATGTTTTTTAAATCTTGCCAACCCCAAACTTTTGGATGGTAATGTATGTGTAACAAACTATTTAATATAAAAAGTTGTATATGAAGGAGAAAATCATACATTCTTTCATTATTACATTCTTCTAAAGACCTGGCCAGCCAATCACAAGCCTCCATCAGGCTGTCCAGACAGGAAAGTGGTTGTCATGGTGATAGAATGTTGCAGAATTCTCCTTGTTTTTTTTCCCCGCTTTGAGAGTGAGAGAGAGAAAGTGAGGTGAAGTGCAGCTAAAAGCCTCAATGGTGTGTGTGTGTGTGTGTGTGTGTGTTTTAGGGTGAAATGTAAATATTAAAGCTGTCATATACAGGCTGTGTCATTCAAACCCTGGGAACTTCTCCAAGTTTCCATTACTTAAAGAGGCATCATGTAATTTGCAACATTTAACAAGAAATGAGTAATACATCTCATGCTGTCTTGTATTTTTCAGTCTGAAGTTGGAATGTGATAAACTGGCGAGTGAGAAATCTGAAATGCAGCGTCATTACATAATGGTGAGTAAAGCATGCATGTTTTATCAGACCTACAGTTATACGCAGATCATATGGAAGCTGTTCCCACCTATTTCTTTTTATAGTTTTTTATTTAGTTCTTATATGTGCATTTCTTAAATTTTTGTTTTGTTTTGGCTTTAGTTCTTATATAAATATGTTGTTCTTATTTTTCGTGTGATTGAATGTTTTTTCTTTTTTTATTTTGTCTGTAAGCCTGTGGGCGTCTGCAGTAATTCATACACAAGCGTCTCATTGATCAGTTGTATGATGGGTTGTAAGTGTGCACAAGCGTATTGACGTCTTGCTGACGGATCGATGTGAATGTGTGTCTGAGCGGGACGGCAGAGATCTGAGTGATCTGCTGCTTTAGCCCAGAGCAAAGCTCCTAACCATGAGCCCAAATCACAGTCGGGTCGGGTCGCTCTGAAGTTTCATGAAAACTGATGTTAAATTGATGTCTTCTCCTACACCTCTTTTGCTTGAAGAGAAATTTTCTATGGGTTTTTTTAATATATAAAGATTATGTTTTGACTGCCAATTCTCTGCTGTTATTGCTGCCTTCTCTCTACACTTGTTTTTATTTCCTCTTTGAGACACACATAGGGTGGATTCAGTTTGACATTTTGAGATGTCCCAGTTTGTCCCAAATGTCCCAAAAACGTGAATGATTAAATGTGCAGCTATCATATGTTATATGTGGATAAAAAATTTAAATATACGGTAAAAATAGTGAAATATTATTGCAGTTTTGAATAACTATTTTCTATTTTAATATATATTTTGAAATGTAATTTTTTTTCCTGAGATTTTTTATCTTACTTACGCTTCTCTTTCCTGTTTCTCTGACTGCAGTATTATGAGATGTCATACGGACTCAACATTGAAATGCACAAACAGGTGAGAATCTGAATATTGTGCCAGAATCTACACAATTTTTGCATATTTTCTGCATCAAATGTGGGGGCAAGTTAATGCATTATTCTATTTGTCAAAATATTTAATAAATAATATGGCAGGAGGATATGTAGATCTTTAGATTGATAGTTGTGTCAAATCTGCAGTTTCCTTTAAACCACAAGTCTATTTATATAGTTTGTACATATGCAGCGTCCTAGATTCAGTAGCGTCTTTCATCAAACACGGTTGGTCAGCATACATTATCATGACTGACTGTGTTGTTCATGTGTTTTTGTGCAACATCAGCAGCCTGTAAGCGCATCCCCAGCTACCCTATTAATGGATGTAAACCCATGAGATGTGCTTGTGTTCTGTCCGCAGGCGGAGATTGTGAAGAGATTGAATGGAATCTGTGCTCAGGTGTTGCCTTACCTGTCTCAAGAGGTCAGACTGTGTGATTTATTTATGACACATTCTCTATAATGACCCTCAGCCTCATCGGTGACATAAATGTGCCGCTGCTTTGTGTCATGGGTTGCTTTTATGGACAGAAGAGGCTTTTGTTGGGTTTTGTTCATTGTTCCTTTTACCTGAAGAGATTAAATGCATGCTGAGATAAATGTGTGTGTGTGTGTGTGTGTGTGGGTAGCACCAGCAGCAGGTCCTGGGAGCGATTGAGCGAGCCAAACAGGTCACCCCTCCTGAGATGAACTCAATTATTCGGGTAGGAACTTCACAATGGTCAACTTCATGTGTTATTGTGTAGGGCCTAAAAATATATATTTACATTTCCATGAATATTTTTTGACTCAAGCAAATCTTTCAGTCATAGATTCATGTTTGCATGATTCATTCAAATGTACAGTTTCAAACAAACCACATTAAAGTACATTTATTCTGCAAAATAGTCTGTCATATCAGCATAATTAAATGTAATGTGGCTTTGTCATTAAACTTCAAAAAGACTGCACGTGCAAGTCAAGTCACATGAAAGTTATATGTGATCTCTCTCTAACCTCCATGGATGTTTGTTTGTTTGTTTGTGTGTGTAAACGCAGCAGCAGCTTCAGGTTCACCAGCTCTCTCAGCTTCAGGGTTTGGCGTTACCCATGACCCCTCTGCCCCTGGGCCTGACTCCGCACACCCTGCCCGCCGTCAACTCCAACTCTGGCCTCCTGTCGCTGTCCAGCATCCTCGCATCACACGCGCACCTGGCCAAGGAGGACAAGAGCTCCCGTGACGGGGCCGATGGCCACCGCGAGGAGGATGCGGACAAATCCGACTAGCCTTCATGGAGATAGTTTGATTCTGTCATGAGGTCTGTAAAGAGAGACCGAGTGCAGAAAGAGAGGAGGAGAGATTGCCGAAACTACATTAAACTTCAAAAAGACTGCACGTGCAAGTCAAGTCACATGAAAGTTATATGTGATCTCTCTCTAACCTCCATGGATGTTTGTTTGTTTGTTTGTGTGTGTAAACGCAGCAGCAGCTTCAGGTTCACCAGCTCTCTCAGCTTCAGGGTTTGGCGTTACCCATGACCCCTCTGCCCCTGGGCCTGACTCCGCACACCCTGCCCGCCGTCAACTCCAACTCTGGCCTCCTGTCGCTGTCCAGCATCCTCGCATCACACGCGCACCTGGCCAAGGAGGACAAGAGCTCCCGTGACGGGGCCGATGGCCACCGCGAGGAGGATGCGGACAAATCCGACTAGCCTTCATGGAGATAGTTTGATTCTGTCATGAGGTCTGTAAAGAGAGACCGAGTGCAGAAAGAGAGGAGGAGAGATTGCCGAAACTACTCCTTCTGTCTCACAGGATTGGGTCTGATTCAGTCTCTCTCTCTCTCTCTGTTAATACTGCAAATCTTTATTCCGTAATTCTGTTTGATTCCTGGGCCTGACTCCGCACACCCTGCCCGCCGTCAACTCCAACTCTGGCCTCCTGTCGCTGTCCAGCATCCTCGCATCACACGCGCACCTGGCCAAGGAGGACAAGAGCTCCCGTGACGGGGCCGATGGCCACCGCGAGGAGGATGCGGACAAATCCGACTAGCCTTCATGGAGATAGTTTGATTCTGTCATGAGGTCTGTAAAGAGAGACCGAGTGCAGAAAGAGAGGAGGAGAGATTGCCGAAACTACTACTCCTGTCTCACAAGATTGGGTCTGATTCAGTCTCTCTCTCTCTCTGTTAATACTGCAAATCTTTATTCCGTAATTCTGTTTGATTAATTTTCTTTTGATTAGTGATGTTTGCTAAGGCTCTATTACTATTGCTCATACTTGGGGTTAGTGATTTGAACAAACCCCTAACCCTAAGTATTAAACTTCAGCATGTAACATACCTCAAATTGTGTGTCTTGTTGAGGAGAGCTGTATTATTACTGTAAGTGACTTTTGATTTTTCCTGGCAGTCAATAAATGGATGAAAAAATCCCATAGATATTGACAGAGAGACCCAAACCGTATCCAGAGACCTGAATATAATAGAGACTTCATGATGCGTCATCCACTTATGAGTCACCCAATGCTCTAGCAACAACCTAGTAACTTGTAGTTGTCCTGGCAACCACCCCAAACACATGCGCAAACAACCACTCGGGTGCGTTTCCCAAAAGCATCGTTAGCTAACTATGGTAGTTAGTTCCATTGAAATCTATTGGTAACGACGGAACTTGCGACCATAGTTGCTTTTGGGAAACGCACCCCAGAACAGCTTAGCAACAGCCTAGCAACCAATCAAAATGGCCTAGAGTTTGCATAGTAATGCACAAACAACCATTCAAAACACTTCAGCAGCAACACCATGGCGACCACCCATTAACACCCTAGCAACTGCATAACTGCCCTGGCAACCACTTAAAACAATTTGGAAATAGCACAGCAACGCCCTAGCAACCAATCAAATGCCAATCAACCAATCAAATAGTATTTGCATAGTGCATTAACAACTCTTCAGAACACTGTAGCAACCACAGAGTGAGACCCTAGCAACCACATAGCAACACCCTAGCAACTGCATAACTGCCCTGGCAACTACCCCAAACCCATATGTGCAAACAACAGTCAGTTGCACAGCAACAGACTAGCAACCACCCAGAACACTCTAGTAGTGGGATAGCATCTTGAAATCACATAGCGATGCCTTGGCAACCACCCAGATTGGCCTAGCAAGCACCTGGTAACACCCTAGCAATTGCAGCAACAGTAGCATTAATAATTGGCCTGGCAATAACGTCAACCACTCAGAACAGTTTAGAAGCCGCATAGCAACAGCCTAGCATTTGCATAGCAATGCACTAACAAACATTCAGAGTTCTGTAACAACCACAAAGCGAAACCCTGACAACCACCCAGAACACTCAAGTAGTGGCATAGCAACATGCTAAAAACATTCAGAGCACCCTAGCAACTGCCCCAAACGCATATGCGGCAAAGCGACATGCTCAAAACATTCTGAACATCAGCCACCTAGAACACGCATACACCTTGGCAACTATCCAGAATGGCCTAGCAACCACCTGGTAACACCCTAGCAACTGCATATCCACCTCAAACACAGCAGTGTGCGAAACAACCATTTAGAACAACTTAGAAATCGCAACAGCAGCAACCAAAACAAACGCCCTAGCGTTTGCATAGCAATGCACCATTCAGAACACTTTAGCAACCACAGAACAACACCCTGGCAACCACCCAGAACATTCTAGTAGTGACATAGCAACATGCTAAAACAATAGAACACCCTAGCAACCATAGCACCTGGAACAGCCGAGCACTTGATTGTGATGTTGCTTGTGTGTGTTTGAGTTGGCCAGTCAGTGTTCTGTTTATGTCAGATAAGCCTGCAGTCGATTCCTCTCTTAGCTACTATTCAATATATTTCATCATATTCTATTCTAGGCATATCTAGTTAAGGGTTTTAACACTGTAGTGACCCTTTCACAGAATTCTTTCTAGTGTTTTACATAAAAAGGTGACACTCTATCTATATTGCCCTCAGAAAGGTTGAAGTGACACACAGCCCAAGCATCTGTGTAGGAAAGTGACAGACACAAAGAGATATTCCCAATTCAGACCCACATCCTCATATCATTTCTGTTTAAAAGGCAGTTTGTTTCTCTGTCATTCTGGTTTGCAGTGAATGTGGTTTCATGTGAGACCAGCAGGTGGCAGCCAATGAGTGTGTGCTGAAGTATTCGGGTATTTGAAATGGCATACTATCATACTACTACTACTACAGCAGTGGTTTTCACTAGATTTCAGTCTTATTAACCTTTGGTGTGTTTTTAGCATTTCAGTTGATACTAAAGTTCAGTTACTATTAATGACTAAAATGATGTTATTATTAGTGACTCAAAAGATGACTTGCTCAAGATGACTAAAAAGCATTTCAAGTTGATTATAAATATTAAAATAATGAAACTTTAAACTAAAATGCAAAACTGAAATGTATTTCTAATATAATAATAATAAATAATCAAATAAAAAATATATTTGTTTAATTGAAGTTATTGACATTTCTAAAATCACACTTTACAATAAGGTCTCATTTGTTAACATTAGTTAATGCATGAACTAACAACGAACAACGGATTTTGAACACACTTATTAACCTTTGATAATGTTAGCGAATAAAAATGTTCATGTTAGTTCAAGTTAACAGATAGAACTTTTGATTTTAATAATGTATACAAATAATAAGAGTTGTTCATGTTAACTAATGTTAACAAATTAAACCTTATTGTAAAGCATTACCAGTATATCAGTGCTCACAATTGTTCTTAATATAAAAGTAGCTGTCATCATTTTCTAAAGCAGTTTAATAAATATAACTGTGATTTGCAGAATAACCTTTTTTTTATTTTACGTGGACGCTACTTGCTGAATTAAACCCAAAGCAGCACACAGTATATACTGCTCAGTACTTAGTATGCTAGTATTCCAGGCTGTTTTAAAGACAAGACTACCTAAGGTTGTACATATGCACTGGTGCATTGTGGGTATTTTATGATTGTGCATTCCTGGAAATTTATTTCTTGTATGTGTCTAGGGAGTATTAGCCTTCGTCCCATGATTTCTTAGTATTTTTGTTGTTTTTCAGTACTGCAGTGCTGATGTATGCTAAGAAACGCTCACCGCTGAGCCCTTGGTTTCTTATTTTAATCTCTAATAAATTACGTTTTCTGGCTTTTTTCCAGTTGATTTTGCTTGATTTCAAAAACTGTCGGCCAATTTATATACATCATGTATAAATATATCAATATACATTTAATTTTGTAAACAATTTTGTATGTATACAGCTATGTTTATGGTGTATGTGGCCCAGAGGACATTTAGCGCAGGCTATACAGAAATCTATGATCAGTTAATGGTCAAATCAAACATTTCCGCTCTGCTTAGTTTAGATGAGCGTAGCACTGGCTGGTCTCGACTGGTTCTAGTTGCTAAAGGATACATGATTTGTTCAGTGGTTCTGACTTGGTCTCAATCTCATAAACATCAGCTGAAAAAGACGAGTTTGTTACGTAACGATTCCTGAAGCCTCCCTCTTCTGACAGTTCTGATATTTGCCACATTTTGAAGCTTTGTAGTAGTTTTTTAAAATGTGCGTGTGTGTTGTATGTAACATGATGTTCTTGATGGAAATGTATGTTGTTTGTGCTATTCTAACTTCATTTAAAGATGATTGTGGGAAGAAAAAAGGTTAAAACATTTACTATGAGAGATTGAGCAGTAAGGAAGTATTTATGGTGCCTTACAAATAAAAGATTCATTGGACCTTTATCAGTGCTGCTGTTTGGCTTTCATTTCATTTAAAGAACAAATCATTCATCCTCTCCACTGCAGCTTTCTATTATCATTGTGTAAAAAAATTTTTTATAAGATAATAAAACTACACTACCATCTGGGGTCAGCAAATCATTTTTTTTAGAGAAATTAAATTTTTTTTTCAGCAAGAACACATTAAATTGATCAAAAGTGACTAAAGTCATTTATAATGTTACAAAAGATTGTTCTTATGCTGAATAAATTCATCCGTTTTCACAAAAATATGAAGCAGCACAACTGTTTTCAACTGATAATAATAATCAGAAATGTTTCTCGAGCAGTATATTAGAATGATTTCTGAAGGATCATGTGACGCTGAAGACTGGAGTAATGATGCTAAAAATTCAGTGTTGCATCACAAATAAGTGACATTAAAATATATTCAAATGGAAAACAGTTATTTTAAAATGTAATAATGTTTCACAGTATTACTGTTTTTACTGTATTTTGCATCAAACAAATGCAGCCTTGGTGAGCAGAAGAGACTTCCCTTAAAAACATTTTTAAAAATGCACCAACCTCAAACTTTTAAACAGCAGTGTACTCTCATTTTTAATGAAACTTTTTCTTAAGCAACTTCTACAAGCTAGAAGATCTGGTAACTGATATTTTAAGGTTAATAGTTGACTTCTATGTAAACGATTCCTTCTTCAGGAGACAGTTTCTGTTCTGTACACCAGGTGCTGCTGTTGTTTTACAGTAACGCATGCTTTTCACAGTACAGGTGGTGATATTTCATAAATATGAGAACTAAATCCTTGTTTCAGTATCTATATTAAACATGCAGTCAAGATGATTCAATTGCATATTTGTTTATAGTCTAAATGGCTTATGAAGCAGAAACCGTTGATGTTTGTCCAGCTTCATTCGTGTGTGTTATGATGAGCAGAAATGACAGTCATCAGTGTTTCTCGTTTTCATCTGCGTGACAGCGTGGCTTTAGAAACACACCATTAACCTGCACGCTTCATCAGCACTGTGTCAGCGTCTACAGAGGGATAATACACCACGGATCACATATAACTTACTATTTTTGTGCTTTTAAATTGTCTTTTTTATTTTTACTTAAGTTTTAATTTGTTATTTGGTTTGCTCGTGACTGTTCAGGTGTTTTATTGTGTGTGTATTTCTTTACTTGTTATTTTTACCTTATTAGTTGGTATGTTTTTAAGTGATTTTCAGTGATTTTTTTGTTATTTTTTTTTTTTTTTTAAAGTTATTTTATTCAGTTTATTTGATATGTTGTTATTTATCATTTATTTGTTTTTAAGTTATTTCTTATTTATTTTAAGTTATTGTTATTTGTTATTTTTACATTTTATTTTTATTTTAGTTATTTTTTCATTTTGAAGTTTTTTATTAATTAATTTTGAAGTTATTTATTCATTTATTTTTAACATTTATTTATTTTTAACATTTATTTATTTATTTATTTTGAAGTCTGGAGTTCAGTGTTGTTCTTATTAACATGTCTACAAAATGCAACTTTCGGTCTGCAACTTTAGTCTTTGCAACTTTACAGATCTTCTTTATGCACCAAGAGCTTGTAACACTCTAAAGAGAAAGGAAAAAATGAAATCGCATCATATGACCCCTTTAAAACCAGCATGTTTGATATATGCATTAATTTTTCACATCTGTAGATCTATACAAACTGTTTTATTATTACTAATAATAATAATAATAATAATAATAATGGTTGTATATTTGCATTTAGATGCAGTGTAGCGTAAAGTGTTCTGAGTTCTTATGATCTGCTGAATGAAGGTAACAATTCACCAATCTTTCTTTCTCTATTGCAGACAATCCAAACTGTATATGCGCACATTCTCTCTCTCTCTCTCTCTCTCTCTGTCTCTCTCTCTCTCTCTGTCTCACTCTCTCTCTCTCTCTGTTCATTTCCTCTGGTTGATGGAGATGTGGCCTGTGGCGGAGCTCTGACATGATATTTCATTAAATTCTTTCAGGCGGTGTGTGTGTGTGTGTGTGCTGTCACTGTCTCTCACTTTTCATTCCTCAGCCTGTCGTCATCCTCCCATTGCTGTTTTATTTCCGCCACACTGCACCTCTCCTCCTCCTCTTCAGGTCTGCAGCTCTCTCTCCTTTCTTCCACCTAATATTTTTCTTCTGTCTTTATATCTGATGGAGGTACAATAAATGTTTTAATTTGTGTACATTATATATATATCTGTGTGTGTGTGTGTGTGTGTACACATAAGTATGCATGTATGTATGTATTACTTTACATTTAGTCATTTAGCAGATGCTTTTATCCAAAGCGACTTACAAATGAGGACAATAAAAGCAGTCAAAACTAACAAAAGAGCAACAATATATAAGTGCAAATGACAAGTCTCGGTTAGCCTAACGCAGTACACGTAGCAAGGTTGTGTGTGTGTGTGTGTGTGTGTGTATATATATATATATATAATAAGTCATATACATTTTCTGCACTACAAAAATGTCACTTCCTTTGTTGAAGGGAATTTAAAAAACACAGTGGAAAGTGATATTGAGCAAAAAATAATTAAAACAATATTCCTAAGAAAATATCCAGTTTGAGTTTTTAGTTTAACTGTATAAAAATGACATCTGTTCAGACAAAGGTTTATTTTTTAAGGATTTTTTTTTGTTGTTGCATTTTAATTTTAATTGAAGATTAATTTGAATTTATTTTGAATGCAAATGTAATCAATTGTATTTTCTTTAACCGGATGTGTTCACATTGTTGTGATTTTGTGATAAAAGAAAACGTATCATCATGATTTGCATCTTAATTCTTGAGTTTTAATATTTCATTCGCTGCGGTCTGGGCTCGGCTCTTGACATCCGATTCGCGAATGAATCATTCTTTTGAACCGGTTCTTTTAGGTGATTCAGTCGAGCCTATTTGCAGAGCGTATGTACTTTTTTAATTTCTTTGTAATTCTAATTTGAAATGAATTTTAATTTAATTGTAATGCATTTTAATATAATCTCCTCACTTCGTGATAAAAGAAAACTTATAGTTATGATTTACATCATTAAATCTGTGAGTTTAATATTCTAAGACATGTATGGTGTTGAAATCATAATGTATAGTATGAAATGATGCATGATGATTGTACAGGCTAATGCAGTTCGGTCAGTCCAGGTCATCACATCCGTTTTCTGTTTCTTAATATTATTAATTTTCGGTTTGGACAGATTGTCAATGTGGATCATTACATCATAATATTATAAATATTCACATATATCAGTTCGCTTCCTGCACGCTGATTGACTTTCCGTCTTCATTATGCGGCAAGTGAGAACGTAAAGGACTTCATTACCCACAATGCAATACTGTCGCGCCTGCGCTGAAGTTCTGCTTCGCAATTGGTCCAGATCGATGGCGATGTAATGACCCAACGTGGGCACTCGGGTCACTCATTGGCCGTGACTTGAATCTTGTTAGCCAATCAGAATCCAGTCGTGAAAAGAGACATTAAGGCTGCAATGTTTGTACATTATGTTCTGTTATGATACGAACGGCTTCCCGCTTTGTTCTCTTTCAAACAGGATTTCATTTTAAATAGCTGAGTTTAAAATACTAATATAACATATACCAATATAATTTGGTTTCAACTGTTTTATCACTTGCATTTTTCCCGTTTTATCCTATTTAGATAGTCTTCATAAGCAAATGTAAGCGGTCGACCTTAAGAGCAGCTTTGGCTCTCCGCAGTTAATGTCAATCTCACAGGCGCAGTAACACAGGCAGCACCGCTGAGGAGAGCTGCGTGCGTTTTATTTTCTCCTCTGATCTTTCACCCCTTTCTCTCTCCCTCCCACTCAATCTCTCATATATTTATTTTAGATTTTCAGAAATCCAATACACCCCTTGCTGGCTGCAGTTTGGCTCGTTGAATACCAATATAATTTGGTTTCAACTGTTTTATCACTTGCATTTTTCCCGTTTTATCCTATTTAGATAGTCTTCATAAGCAAATGTAAGCGGTCGACCTTAAGAGCAGCTTTGGCTCTCCGCAGTTAATGTCAATCTCACAGGCGCAGTAACACAGGCAGCACCGCTGAGGAGAGCTGCGTGCGTTTTATTTTCTCCTCTGATCTTTCACCCCTTTCTCTCTCCCACTCAATCTCTCATATATTTATTTTAGATTTTCAGAAATCCAATACACCCCTTGCTGGCTGCAGTTTGGCTCGTTGACAGCCGATTCGAGAACGAATCATTGTTTTGAACCGGATCTTTTCAACGATTCAGTCGTGCCGAATCGCAGAGCGTTCGTATTAAATTGACATACGTTTATTACAGAATGCTTGCTATACTTTCCCTCAAAACGTATTAAAACTTTGGAGAATTCACATTACAAACGACAGAGATTATCAGTTTGTAGTCAGATGCAGAAGATACATTAACATTTTCAAGCCATAGGTTCCCTCAGGATTTGCCTATGCGGGTTTTCGCGGTTTTTTTATTTTTTATTTGCGAGTAAAAATACTGTTTTGTTCTACAACAGACATTGTCATACCTAAATCGTGAATTCAGTAGGTTAATTTCTTTCTCTGATCACAGCGGTGACAATAGGCTACCTCAAAACATGGTACATTTTTAAGGAGACTCAAGTGAATCAGTGAATCGTTCGAGCGAACCGATTCGCTCATTATTCAGACCGCGTGTGCGCGCAGGGTCAGCGCTGTTTATGTTCTTCTGATCTCCGACGCGCGCTCAGCGTGCACGCGCCCCGCACAGGCTGATTTTGTTACATTGTAGCGCGGCGTAACTGTGCGTCATAAAGAGGAAGAGCGTTTGATCCAGGCGAATAGAACGTTTTTAAACTTTTCATCGGATACCTTGTAATTCTTAGGCTACTCGAGATCGTTTGGAGCGCGGAGGAGCGAAGCTGGTTTACGCAGCGGACGCGGGGGGGGGTTCGGACTCGGACGGCGATTCCGGACTCGGTCCTGACCATCGAGATCCCCGTGGATGACCTCCAGAACCATGTATCCGCACGGAAGACCCCAGGTATCGCAGCCTAATGAACTTTCCTTTCCAGAACGTCTCTAGCGGATCGTTGAGTTGCGCGCGGCGGCCCGTTTTAATGTGCATTATGTTTGGTGTTAGGGTCAGGGTTAAGGTCACGATGAAGAGTTAATTACAGCGTTATGGGTTCAGTGATTGATGCACGGACTAAGAAAACACACAGGCCTGGAGTCCCATTACAGTCACCGTAAGATAGATATAAATGAGCCTATTGTTAAACGGCCTTCATCTTTTAGATTGAACATGATTATGTTTTAATTATGTAGTTTTATCTTACTTTTTTAGTGTTTTAATTATGTATTTATATATACATATACAAATAAGTAAATATATATACCAGATAGCTGATAGCTCAA
>NW_015664206.1:278808-279280 GCF_001515625.1 Sinocyclocheilus rhinocerous | reverse complement strand
GCAGCGGACGGGGGGGGGGGGTTCGGACTCGGACGGCGATTCCGGACTCGGTCCTGACCATCGAGATCCCCGTGGATGACCTCCAGAACCATGTATCCGCACGGAAGACCCCAGGTACCGCAGCCTAATGAACTTTCCTTTCCAGATGGATCGCTGAGTTGCGCGCGGTGGCCCGTTTTAACGTGCATTATGTTTGGTGTTAGGTTCAGGGTTAAGGTCACGATGAAGAGTTAATTACAGCGTTATGGGTTCAGTGATTGATGCACGGACTAAGAAAACACACAGGCCTGGAGTCCCATTACAGTCACCGTAAGATAGATATAAATGAGCCTATTGTTAAACGGCCTTCATCTTTTAGATTGAACATGATTCTGTTCTGCATCCAGAGTTTTATCTTACTTTTTTAGTGTTTTAATTATGTATTTATATATACATATACAAATAAGTAAATATATATACCAGATAGCTGATA
>NW_015664206.1:277757-277934 GCF_001515625.1 Sinocyclocheilus rhinocerous | reverse complement strand
TAAACCATAATAACCATATACATAAAAATAATTAAAAAAAAAGTAATATTTACATAAAAATAAAAAGCACTTTTAGCTGCTTTTAGCTATATTACTACAATTAAACTAAATGTTGCTGGAAAATATATATTTTTTATATTTTATTGTATTTCTGTTAATTTTTATTTTCAAGTAGCT
>NW_015664206.1:269499-277241 GCF_001515625.1 Sinocyclocheilus rhinocerous | reverse complement strand
CATTTTTATTATTGTATATTAAACAGACATGCCAATAAAACTCTTTGAATAGAGAGAGATAGATGGTCAGATGTGCATGTGCAGAAGAGGAGGAATGAGGCATTATTCAAGGCAGAAATACAGTAGAAGGACATTCATGAACACAGGGAGAGGTTTGTGGCATGAGTTTGCTCTGTGTGGCTGAGGGATGGACAGATGGATGGATTACCATTTTTATTATTGTATATTAAACAGACATGCCAATAAAACTCTTTGAAAGAGTTGTAAATATTTTTAATTTGTAAAATATCATGTAAATATTTTTAATTGTTTTTTATTTTATTTTTATGTTTTATGTTTTTAATTTAATATTAGATAAGTTTTAGTAATTTTTGTCAATTTAATTCTTTATTTTAATTTTTTATTTAAATTTTTTAAACTGAAATTGTGTTTGGATGTTGTGTTCTGTGCTCTTCTTAACATGTTTAGTCTGCAGCAGCTCATTTTATTTTATTTTTTATTCATATTTTGAATTTTTTATTTTTATTTTTAGTTAAAGTTTTAGTAATTTTGTTGTGCATTTTTGTCATTTTTATTAGTATTTGTTGAAAATATGTCTATTTACATTTTATTCCATTTTATTTCATTTTTAGCAGAAGTTAAACTAAATGTTGCCTTAGCAACAAGCTGAAAAAATAAGTTTAAGTTTTTATATATTTTATTTTATTTTAGTTTAAATTTATTTTATTTAAAGTAATAATTTTTTTTTAATGGTTTTAGTTTAATTAATTGTAATAAACCTGATCCGATCACAAGTGCACAGCTGAAAATTGTAATTTCAGTATTCAGAATTAGTTTTTATCTTTCTATTTTCCATTTTAATTTTAAAGTTGTAGTAATTTTGTTGTTCATTTTTTTTCTTATTAGATTTTCTTGTTTTTTTATTTCAGTTTTAGTACATCAAGTTAAACTAAATTTCCCTGGCAAGTGTTTATTTTATTTTATTTTATTTTTATTTCAGTTAACGTTTATTTTATTTCAAGTAATTAAATTGTTTTTGTATGGTTTTAGTTTAAGTTTTAGTTTAGTTAACTAATAACCCCAATCTATCACAAGTGCTCAGCTGAGAATTTTTGTTTTTTGTTTTTTGTTTTTATCAAACATTTTAAAACACAGACGAATGACAGTTGAGTTTGCAGCCCTTTTTTCTATTGTTTAAGGATGCATAATAAACATTATTATGTGAAATTAATTAAAAAGACAAAGGTAGTTACTGTGCATTTAAATTCATAAGTGAAAGAATTGCTTAGGAAACGAATGACTAATAACCAGTAGTCACTCTGTACAAGTATAAAAACAATATATTAGGTTTATTAAAAATATATAGATAGATATGCAAATATATAAGCGTATTTTAACTGCAGGGTGACTGACTTGATTATAACATTCGCAGTGTTTCATGGGAGTGGAGGGGCACTGCTGATCTCTTGCTTTTGGTGGATCTCATGTTATTTTTAAAACCCAATTTCTGCATGGGGAAATGAATGTGATTTTTAGTTTGGGAACCATACGGTTACACTCTGTTCAGTGCTGTGCATTTGTGATCGATTCACACGAGTGTGACGTTAATACCAGATCAGGCATGAAGCAGCCCGGTGTGAATATGTGTAAGAGTGAGTGATATCCACATGCAAATGTGTTCGCCATCTGAGCTGTATTTACTATCATTATGTTGATGGTGTTAATGATCAGATCTGACTTTAACACACTAGCTCTACTAACACTTAACATAAACATTTTAACATCTCTCAAAAGCCCATTCTGTCAGTTTTATATGCACATTTTTTCATACAGTATGATTTGCTGGTTAATTTGTTGAGTTAATGACAATTTAATTCTTACATACATTTTTGCGTTTAACAAATGCTTTTTAATAGAGCAACATAAGCACATCGAAAAAAAATCTGCAGAAAAATGGATAATGTCTTGGCAAAAAATCATCAACTTTCCATTAATTTCCTTCAAATATGTATTTTATTAATTTATTTCTTTTTTTTTTCATTTCATAGCAAAAGGCATAGTGCAAGTCTATACATAATTTTTTGGCGTTGTCTAAAACACAGTACAATGCGATTCACTATTCAAAATATGGATAACACGCCTGCAATCAATACACAAAATTGGACTGTATTTTTACAGACTTTTCTTAGAGTGCAATTCGTCACAGTTAATCACATACATCAATATTTGGAGAGAAAAGCCCACAAATAAAGACTATTCGAGGCATCATTGACCTACAGTTCACAGCAGTGCTTTTCTCTATTGAGATGTCACATAGCAGAGTGAGGATCTGTTGTTGGACTCAATCTGTGCTATATTTTTATCTGTGTACATATGCGTCGGATGGACTGATTTGGCCGTTGCGTCACGTCTAACAGTCTGGCAGCATTAACACTGTTTTCAAGACACTGACTTGTTGTGTCAACTTAAAAACTTGGTTCACCTGAAAATGAAACTTTGCTGAAATTCTACTCACCCTCAAGCCATTCAAGGTGTAGATGAGTTTTGAAAACAGATTTGATGAGATGAGAACAGATTTGGCGAAGTTTAGCATCGCATCACTTGCTCACCAATGGATGCTCTGCAGTGAATGGGTGCCGTCAGAATGAGAGTCCAAACAGCTGATAAAAACATCACAATAAGCCACAAGTAACCCACACCACTCCAGTACATCAATTAATGTCTCGTGAAGCGAAAAGCTGCATGTTTGTAAGAAACAAATATATCATTATGCTATTTTAACTTTAAACTGACACTTCTGGCAAAAAATATCAATTATGAGTCAACATAATCCATAACAACGCATCCTCCAGTGAAAAAGCCCATCTCCTGTTGTCCTCTCACATCAAAATCCACCCACAGGTTTGTTTAGAGCTGGTTTGGACTGTTTGCTTGTAAACGGTGCTTGATCTGTGCAGATTTCTCTCCTGATTCAGGCATCTTTTTCACTGAAGAAAGCAATATTATGTATAGAGGACTCTTTTTTTTTTTTTGTCAATGTGATGGTTTTAAGTTAAAATGTCTTACTGATTTTTTATTTCTTACAAACACGCAGCTTTTCGCTTCACAAAACATTAACTGATGGACTGGAGAGGTGTGGATTATTGTGATGTTTTTATCAGCTGTTTGGACTCTCATTCTGACGGCACCCATTCACTGCAGAGCATCCATTGGTGAGCAAGTGATGCAATACCTCATTTCTCCAAATCTGTTCTGATGAAGAAACAAACTCATCCACATCTTACATGGCCTGAGGGTGAGTACATTTCATTTTGTGTTTGAACAATTGCTTTAATGATTATTTATGTTTGCATAAAGTTATTTATTGCGAATTAATGGCGTCAAATGAAGATGTAAAATGAACAGCCCTGATAAACAGATAAAGTGCAGCGGCTGCATGTGTGTGTGCTGGTGTCAGTTCTCATCAGAGCAGTATTGTGTATCGAGGTCTTAACAAGCTGCTCATCAGAGCTGATGTACAGTATGGATGCCGTCTCCTGGAATGAGACGATCGCTCCGAACAGATGTGCGTGTTTTTTTTCCCTCCTGAACAGTTCTGTTTTTGCCAGTAGCAGCAATCCGCACAGGAAGCATCGATTGGGAACGCAGCAGGTTCATGTGTCGTTTGCACACACACACACACACACACGGCTGTTACTGCTCTTGTATTTGTGCCACATGTGCTGAATATTTCAGCAGCCGTGATTTCCCCCCCTCCCCTCTCCGTCTCTATCTCCCGCCTGAAAGTGCCCTGCACAGTAAACAGTGTGAGATAGATGACTGCGTTCTTTCAGGGCTGGTGTGAGAGGAACAGTCTGTGTGACAATTCATGGCTCTGTCCCGCTGTACGCCCTCTTGTTTCCTGACCATAGCCTTGATTCATGGGTCACAGCTCCACTGATCACGTGTCATCATAATGCATTACTGTAATCAGATTTGGGTTTTTTTTCCTGTAATTTAAGAGACAGTTCTCTGTGTTTGCTGTTACATGCATGTACAGGTTCAGTTAACCATGGCTAATTTCACATCCACCAACAAATGTTGTTTCACATGTTCATTGCACCTGCTTTCTTTTGGGTAGCACACAAGCACACTTCCTCTGTGAACTAATTGAAATTGAAATGCTTTTGTTGTTGTTCTTGTTATTTGTCGATTTGTTAAGGCTGTACTAACAAAAATTTAGCGCTTTTAGTAGTAGCTTTTGTTCAATGGTAATGCCATGTTTTGGAGAGCTTTTATGATGTTGTTTTACTATGGACATTTACCATAGTGTGTCCATGCTGTCCAGTTTTCTAAAGTGTTTTTGAAAAATCACATACCCTGCCTTTAATAAAAAAGGCATGGTGTATGTTTTATTTAGAGTATTTTATTTTATTTCATTTAATAGTCCCTACAGCGTAATCATACAAGTTGTTTTGCAAAAGTAAAATACACACAAAATGCTCAATTTATAGTTATGCCCTACCAAATAACACTATTTCATTGAAAACGTATATTCCATGCATCTTGTGTGTTAAATGAAGAATTGAAAGTAGAATTTGTCATCAATCCTTGTATTGTCCTCCTGAGATTACCTAACATGATTGCTCCATACAGAGTAATTAGCAAGGTAATCCCATTACACTGTAGAAATAGTAAATAATAGGCTAACTGATGGCTGTTTTGGAGTGACGTCCCTCACAATACTCGTGTGTTTTCAGGCTCCGCTGGTGTCAGGCCACGCCGGTGTGAAATTCACAGTCCTGGAAACTCTCGACCATATAAAAGAGGAATTCCAGCTGTTTCAGGCCCAGTATCACAGGTACAGACACACAACCTTCATTTCACCTCATCCAGGAGGATTTATTGCAATATTATTCAGACAAAATCTCAAAATGTAACTCAACTGACTCCTAAAATCAAACCAACGTTGAAAAGCTTCCCGGTTTCTTTGATGTTTACTGCTGTTTACTTCATTTTCTATAATTGCATCTACATTTTATTCAATTATGTTGTGATTTAGATGATCTACATCCTCTCTGAACTGCAGTTGGGATCACCTGTGCAAAGCTGATGAGATTATCAAACCATAATGCTCTAAAATCACTCCAGCGACTAGAAACGCCTGTATTAGCTGATACAGACCATTAGCCAGCTAATCCTGATAGTCTCATTAGGAGCAATTACAAAAGCTACTGAACGTCTTCCTTTAGAACAGTAAACATCAATGGACATTATAAAACTGGATCGGCTTCAGTAATACAATATGTCTATAGTTGAAAAACATATTTATTCTAGAAGTGGTTCCGTTTCATGTTGGAGGGGCTGATATTGTGGCCTAATTGACCACTGTCACATGACGAGGACACAGTGTCACATGACCTCACACCGTGTGTCGTTTTCTGTTTTTCAGTCTGAAGCTGGAATGTGAGAAGTTGGCGAGTGAGAAAACAGAGATGCACAGACATTATATCATGGTAAGAGGGAAGTCTAACAACATTACCCATAATACCAAAAGCCATTTGACTCTCAACTGTGATCAGCTGTGCTCATTTTGATTAGCTCAGCATGAAAAGAGCTTTCCTGGAGCATTTCAGTCCTTGGTTGTGCAGCTGAACAAACGATCAGCTATGGGTGGCAAAAGATCTCCGGGATAAAGTTGTGGACAGGCACAAGTCAGGAGATGGATAAAAAAAAATCTTTATCAATGCCTAGAAACACAGTGAAGTCTATTATTACGAAGGATAAAGAAGTGCCTTGAATGCACTATAAATCGCTTTGAATAAAGGTGTCTGTCAAGTGCATAGATACAAATGATGATCTACACATATATATCTACACACATAATATGAAAGACAAGTGAGTGTCAGGTCTTTCACTATGAATATGGGTTATCTCTGGCCTCTGGTAACACATGTAGAACATTTCTGTCATTTAGGTGGATGTAACTGTGATTTATGTTGTGTAATTGAACTGCCCTTGTTTCCTTCCACAGTATTATGAAATGTCTTACGGGCTGAACATTGAAATGCAGAAGCAGGTGAGTGACTGATGTGCCGTTTGCAGCTTGATTTCATTACAGATCAGCATGATCTCTGTGTAATGAGCTTTACAGTATGAGGTGTCCTTGTGTGCGGGAATTATGGGGTCTGGTTGGCAGGGTGCCAGGTGTCTGATGCTACTAGGTGAACAAATGAATAAAAGTATTAATATATTTCAATAAAAACCATGCTGACCCCAATTTTGAATGGTAGTGTACATGCATTACCATGGTTAAAGGTTTTTAACACTTAAAATTGCTTTTTTAAAACTGTTGGTATTGCCGCTAATATGATAAAAAAAACATCAGTGTTCAATAAATATGTAAATTTCTTAAAGGTGATAAACACAAACACTTTTTATACCGGGTTAAAAAAAATATATTTTTTGTATGATTATATGTAGACTTGCATATGAAGGTGTAGTAATACAGATATAGTGTTAATATTAATGTGTGCCTCTATACTGTATTCTGTTTTACAGCAGCTTTAAATGTGGCTCATCCAATCAGATTTCAGAGCTAAAACTAAACTATCTCTGTTTTCCTCAAACATATTTAAAAGAAAGCTTAAGGTTTGTCTGTTTTCGTTTTTCTTTGTCTTTTGGAGGAGAGATGTACTGTATACATGCGATGTGCCTGATTCAGTGTTTAGTTGGGTATTTACTCTGAAGCTCGTTTTAAGCCTGACTACTCTATATGAGCAAACACACACACATGCTAGAGTGGGCTAATCCAGATAAGACCCCTGCATCTCTCCTCGTTTTCCAGGCCATCTGTTGGAAATGCCTGGATTTGCGAGTGTATGTGGGTCAGAGTGTGTGGGATCAGCCTGAATGAAAGTGTGTACATATGTGAGCTCTCTCTCTCTCTCTCTGTGTGTGTGCAGTGTATTAAAAACACCTCTGGCAGTCAGGAAAGACCCTATCTATCTATCTATCTATCTATCTATCTATCTATCTATCATTTTGTCATTCTATCTATCTATCTATCTATCTATCTATCTATCTATCTATCATTTTGTATCTATCTATCTATCATTTTATCTATCTATCTATCATTTTGTCATTCTATCTATCTATCTATCTATCATTTTGTCATTCTATCTATCTATCTATCTATCTATCTATCTATCATTTTGTATCTATCTATCTATCTATCTATCTATCTATCTATCTATCTATCATTTTATCTATCTATATCTATCTGTCTATCTGTCTATCTATCATTTTGTCATTCTATCTATCATTTTGTCATTCTATCTATCTATCTATCATTTTGTCATTTTGTCATTTTATCTATCTATCTATCTGTCATTTTATCTATCTATCTGTCTATCTGTCTATCTATCTATCTGTCTATCTATCTATCTATCTATCATTTTATCTATCATTTTATCTATCTATCATTTTGTCATTCTATCTATCTATCTATCTATCTATGTGTCTATCATTTTATCTATCATTTTATCTATCTATCTATCTGTCTGTCTGTCTGTCTATCTATCTATCATTTTATCTATCTATCTATCTATCTATCCATCATTTTGTCATTTTATCTATCTATCTATCTATCTATCATTTTGTCATTTTATCTATCTATCTATCTGTCTATCTGTCTATCCATCATTTTGTCATTTTATCTATCTATCTATCTATCTATCTATCTATCTATCTATCTATCTTTT
>NW_015664206.1:237610-267610 GCF_001515625.1 Sinocyclocheilus rhinocerous | reverse complement strand
AAGTTGACTAAAACTAAAACCATAAAAAAAAATTTTGTTACTTGAAATAAAAAAAGTTAAATAAAATTAAATTAAAATTGTTTAAAAAAGTAAACTTGTCAGCTAATTCCCAAGGAAACATTTCTAATTTCTAATAAACAAAAATTATCATTACTATTAGACATAAAAAAACTAACACGTACTGGTAAAAAATGTATAGCCTGAATGCACTGTAAGTCGCTTTGGATAAAAGCGTCTGCTAAATGAGACAAATTATATATATATATACTTTAATGTTTCAAATAACTTTTGTGAACATAAAATGTCAAAATATGGATGAAATAATGTTCCATCATCATTCAGCATAACACATATATTTATGTAAAACTTAAACATCAATCTTTTCAATCGTAATACTTATTAAATTATATAAAAATGTATTAGTGATTATATTAATTTTTATTGTATTTTAAATTATTAAAAACTTCTTGCTGACTAATGGGTAAAACCTAGTGGTTTGATGAATGGTGGCAAAGATTGGTAAAGATTTCAAATGAAAATTAATTAGTATTTTGGGCTCTGCACTGTGGTCCTTAAATAGTCTTTTAATGTCATCTAATGATTCTTATATGCCTGAGAAGACTTTTGGTATACAAACTGTTGTTACACTGAATTACATTTTTTTTAATGTGCTCATAAATTCTATAGGTAACACTTTATTTTAAGGTGTCCGTGTTACATGTGTTACATGTACTTACTATTATAATAACAATGAATTATGCATGATTACATGCAAGTAACCCTAATCCAAACCCAAATCCTATGAATGCACTGTAAGTCGCTTTGGATAAAAGCGTCTGCTAAATGAGACAAATTATTTAAATAAAATAATTAATAAAAGATTGTATTTAGATAAATTATTAATAAAAAAGACACAAAAAAAAACTTTTTCAAACTAGAGTTACATGTACTTACTATTATAATAACAATGAATTATGCATGATTACATGCAAGTAACCCTAATCCAAACCCAAATCCTAACCCTCACCATATAATAAGTACATGTAGTTAATTAATGTTACTGAGTACTTATATGTATAATTACACTGTAACAAGGACACCTTAAAATAAAGTGTAACCAAATGTTTTTACATAAAAAAGGTTTTACATTCACTTGACATTTTCCTCTCCATTCCTCCTTTGTAGCAGCAGCAGTTTCAGCATCTATCCCATCATGCCCCAGGCTTCCCTCTGACTCCACACCCCTCAGGACTGACCCTGGGAGCGGGTGCGAGCCTCATGGCTCTTCCCGGGGCCTTCCCGTTCCCCCCGCACCTGGCGCCTAAAGATGACATCACTCACCCCGAGCCCCTGGACTCCAGAGGTGTGTGGGAATCTATTAGTGGGTTAAATCTATAGTCATTTCAAATTATGGTAGTTTTTCTTGTATGACCTTAATTTATGCAAAATTACTGTTACAACTATCACATGAAGCCTGACCGCTTTTTGCATACTATATAGTAGGGAAGTACGTATATTCAGACATGGACACTGCAAACTCCATTCAGTGGAATTACATGGAATGAAATTTGTGAATTTTCCTTCGCCTAGAAAAGTAGTCTCACCTCAAAGTGGTGATTTAGACAACTAGACAGCTCAAATAGCAACATTTTTACAGATTTGAAGCTTTACATTTCTTCTGGAAAGCCCCGTAGACTGCCATTGTACGTGCATTAGTGTAAATGTGATTTTTGCTTCTTTTTTGATTGTCTGTGGTAAGCGACAGCATGCCAGAGATTTGCTCCATAGACATTAGATTGAAGTTAATCCGGAATATTCCTGATATATATTGTGAATGCTCGAGATAACATGAGTCAATCCTTCTGTGTCTCTCTTCATTTCTGTAGATGGAGCTCCAAACAGAGTGAGTATCAAACCTCAGTGTTTTGTGAAACAGTCCACTTCCCATTGGTCCATCCAATGGTTATTCATGTGTCTGCATGCAAGGATTGCACTGCTGATTGGATTTTATATGTTGAATTGGATTTTTGTATAGAATTGCATTTTTAATGACATGCATAAGATTGTCAGACACAGAAGGATTTGTAAATGAATGTGAAGTTGGAGTGCGTGTCTGAAAGTCTCCTGTTTGATGTGGTCCTAAAGACCACAAAAAAAGAGACAGATGCAGCAGTCGTGAGTGGGGTGGCCAACCCTAGCTCCGCCCCTTTTTATACACTCTTTATACAGTTATTTATATTAACACACATAGTCTCTACATACACACACATATATATGAAGAGTTTGGTTCCAAAACACTATAAATCCATTTTGATTAATTTGAGTAAAAATGTGTTTTCTTTACCAAGAAAGTGGCTAGATGAAAACCACTATTTTCTGTTTCAAACCTTCACATAACATCTTTAGGTTATAATAACATTAAAAATTTAAAACCCAGTTTTTATTTTCAAAGATTTATTATAAAATGTAATAATTTTTTCCCCCAAATGCAATAAATCCATGACACATTTTTTTTTTTTCCAAAATGCAATAAATCCATTGAATCAATACAAAAGTTATTTTTCATATTGAAACTGTTGAAAATACACAACATAGTAAGTTGATCCACATATGACAGCCTCTGAACTTGGTCAATACTAATCTTATATACGAGCACTGGACTAAAAATTCATTCAATCAGTCATCGCTCCCAAAAAGAATTCAACGGGTCATCTTGAGTGCGTGGAATGGTGCGCTGTGATTGGTTGAGCGGATATATCGCATTCTGCAGAGGAGGGAGACTGGCGTTTGTCGCGGTTTGAAAAAAAGGGAGAAAACATGACAGAATAACTCGGCGGATATCGCATTTTGCGTAAAATTAAAAATTTACTTTTCAATACCGACCAAATACAATACTGATTTTGGCGGAAACTCAATTTTTTTTAAAATGGCGTTTATCGCGTTTTGGAACCAAACTCTTCATATACATACAGATAGTGTTAGATTATAGTGTGTTTATGTGATGTATATCGTGTATGTTGTGTCTGTGTGTATTTCAGAGCAGCAGCGGCTCTCCGGTGGGCCATCGGTCTGCAGGCTTGCGTCTGGGTCTTCCTCCTCCTCCTCCTTCCTCTTCCTCATCCTCTCATGCTGATATGGACAATAAACGGGGCGGCCCAGACCAGACCAGCACGGGACGAACACGGAGGGTAAGTCAAGTCAAGACCAGACGTGCTGCTTCCTCGGTTTCTAAGCGTCTCTTTTAATAAGATGCGTTTGAGTTCATCCTGAAGTCTGTGTGATTTTCACTTGTGCTTCCATGTTCAGCTAAATTACATCACCAGACTGCCGCCTGCAATTGAATATTAATGCTGATTATTTATTTAAAGTGATATCATTTCATCCCTGATTCGCTGACTTGTGAATTCACTCACCAAACCAGAGACAAGCTGCTCAGATGTTGCTCTTTCATATCTCCGGAGAGTTTCAGTAACAATTTAAGTATTAATAAATCTCAGATGTTTCTCCCAAAGTTCCTTTGGAGAAATAAAATATAGACACAAATGAGTCAATAGTTGTCATACAGTAGGATTATGGACCTCTAAAATTTATGTAGTTAGAATAGCACTGTTATTTAGTTTTTGAAATTTGCTGAGAAATGTTAATATTGAGATCAGTGTTATTTTAGTTTAATTTATATACAGTTAAAGTTTTATTAATATTTTCAATTAGTTTTTATTTTTATATTTTCTGTTTTTATTTGACATTTTAAGTCTTTTTGTTATGTGCTTTGTCATTTTATTATTATTATTATTATTAAACATTACTATTTAGCTTTAATTATTATTTTGGTTATGTCTTTAGTTCAGTTTTAGTTTTTTATTTATTTTCAGTTAGTTATGTTAGTGCTGCAACTTAAACCTACTTCATTTAGCTGCCAAGGCAGCATTTATAAATAAATAAATCTTATTGTAATTAGCTTGTATTTAGAAATGTTTGAGATCTCTTCTAAAACTCTAGAGGAGACACATGTACAGGAGATTTAAGCACAAGTCTCCATTTACTTTCCAATTAATCTCATCACTGAAGTATTTAGTGCTCATGATTGGGTTGGTCTGATCATGTGTGTTTCCTGCAGGAAAGTGGCGGTAAAAGTGAAGACGCTCTCAGAAGAGACGGCACTAAAGAGGTGTGAAAACAGTTACTCGCTTTCTCTTTCTTTCATTCTGCAGCAGTCGGTTTTGTTCCAGTAAAGTTGGTTACGTAGTTAATTCATTTCCTGTTGCTGAAGAGTAGCCTGCAGCTGATTGGTCCGTATCAGTAAACATTCTGAGCCTGGCCAGGTGTAAATACAGTGTATATGTGACCTCATCAAAATTCAGGAAGATTTATGTTTAAACAATATGAAGACGTTATGAGTTATTGATTTATAAACCTGGTCATTTTCATTGGCAACATTAACAAGTTTTATTACATTAATGTTTGATATAGGGATGTAACGATTCACAATTTAGATTTCACGATTCGATTCGATTCACAATTTTTTTTAACAAATGAGATTTAAGACAAATTATAAATTCAATGTGTGAATGAGACGCAGATTCACTCTCTGCCAGCAGGTGGCGCTTAAAGCGTTTCCTTAGTTTCCGCTGTAAACAAAGCAGCGCTGCACTTATGAACTTTAATATGCATTATACAGAAGCAAGATGAAAAGAAAAAATACCATTGAAAGACAGTAAGTTCCCCTCAGGCTCAGACATACATTCATATAAACTCCTACCCCTAATTGAGCATCTCAACCGATTTGAATCGTCACATATTTAAATCGATTTTCAACCGGCTAACCGGTTAATCGTTACATCCCTAGTTTGATAGATCATTCATTCAATACTTTAAATATCTAGAAATGCCATGATCCTTGGATATTATATATTTTCCTTTATGTTCATATTTGAAAATACAAAAACTGTTGATCAAACACTATATGATGTTTTAATCAATTACTAATGACAGTTATTATACAATGTAACCAAGTTCATAAATCATAAACTTTAGGCTTCATTTGGCATCACAACATTTTTACCTGGTAAACAGAAACATCAAAACAAGTAATTAAGTAAAAGTAAATACATGTAAAACCTAAAGTAAAAAGTTTGCTTCTGTTCAAACTATTTGGCCCAAAAAAACATTACCAGGAAACGGATTAAATCTGATCAGAAATGATGTCCGTTAGTGGTATTCGCTAAGGTAAGCATCACTAAACGGTTCATACATGAGGTTAAGGATTTCAGCAGTTTAACAAATTATTCCCTGCATCGTTTGTCTGTGCTTTAAATGATACTTTGAAATCCCACAGCCTCCTGTTGAAGGCAACATGTGCATGGGCAAGCACACCCTAGTAGTTGCTGATGATTTTGTTAAAGGGGTCCTATTATGCTTTTTCACTTTTTCAACTAGGAACTATTCGAGCCGTTCGTGCCAGACTGGGGAGAGAGGTGTTGTAATAATGTAAAATATGTGAAAAATAATGTTTTTCGAACAACCTAGTATGAGAGCCTGTTCTAGACCACCCCCAAAACAAAATCAAGACTTTGTAAAAGAGCATAATAGGACCCCTTTAAAGGTCGCATGATTTGAAGTTTTTGATGACATCTTGTACTGTCTGTGTTTGCAGAAAAGTGCGTCACCCGCAGGAGTCTCTCCCAGATCGACGGAAGGGAATGGACTGAACAGCTCCCCGGTGCTCAGGAAGAATCCGTCCAGAGAAGGCTCTTCCTCGCCTCAATCTCAACCACGCTCGCCCGGACTCTGCAGGAGCCCCACTCAGGTACGGAGCGGGTCACAGATGGATTCATTAGGAAATAATTCATACAAATACTCAACATTTCCCATAAAATAGGGTCTGAAACAGACCATTTATGTGTTTAACTATGTCCTTTTCATGCTATTTAAATGGTTTGGTAAATTATAGTTTATCAAAAATATCTAGGACCCTATGATACAGAATCACAGAATCCAGTCATGCAAATGGATTTTTACCGTATAATGTGGAAAGTCACGGTATTTGCCAAAATTTGGATGAACAGATCAAAAGTAGGGCTGTACTAGTGGACTTAGTGTCTGTGATACTGAACCGCAAAAGACTGCTGCTGAAATATGAGGTGGTGTTTTTTGAGGACATGAACACATGAACTTCATCTCCAGAGCTGCTCTGAGAGTCTCGTTGCCAGCAATTCACCATTTCACTGAGAAAATATCATCATAGACACACAGAGACTACAACTCCCCAAAATAAAAGTTTGGTTTTCTTAAAGTAATAATAACAATAATAATACAGTTTATTAATTTTTTTAAGGAATATCACACAATTGTATCCATGTTTTAATTTAAACAATAAACCTCTGTTGTGCAGCACTTTGTTGGCCAAAGAGTGAAGGCAATTTGTCCAATTTATTTGATGACATTTTAAATGATTTATTAAATTGTTGAAATTGTATGCATTCAGCTGATTACCACCATTTTTGAAAATAAATTTGTATTAAATCATAAAGCACAGAATCCAGAAAAAATCAAACAGACAACACAGAATTTCTGAAGACACTTCATAGGGCAGTATTATTATTAAAATGTTAAGAAATTATTATTTTGTTAAAGTTTTGTGAGTTCAGTAGGTTAGAGATCCTGTTTTGATTAATACAATTTCAATTAACCATTAAAAACCTAATCCAGAAAAATGAAAAAGCAAGTCATGGCATTTTTGAAAAATTGAAACGCATTTCATAGGGTCATCTTATTGTTAAAATTTTAGGAATTAATTGATTAGACATCCTTTTTGATTATTAAAAATTAATAAAAAAAATGTAAAACCTAATCCAGAAAAATTAAAAAAGAAAACACAGAAATTGTGGAAACATAACATGGAATTTTTAAAAACATAAAACACTTTTCATAGAGCCCTGTTATTGTTAAAACTGTAATAAATTATTACATTGTTAAAATATTGTTAATTTAACTAATTAGACATGTTCTTCATCAAATTTAATTAAACCGTTAAAAGCGTAATCCAGGAAAATTTAAACGGGACACAGAATAAAACAAAATTAAAGAAAAAATATGGTTTTCATATTGTCCTATTATTGTTCAAATTCTTACATTGTTAACGTTGTGTGTCTTCAGTGGATTAGACATCCTTTTTAATTAAACACCACGGAATTTTGGGAAAAATAAAATGTATTTCATAGGGCCCTAAATATTATATCTAATAGTTTTATTATTAAAATTATTATTTAAAAAAAAAGAAAAAGAGACGTTTCTGTGGACATGGTTTAGTTGTGTTACTCTCTGTGCTTTCAGGAGAAAGTGAGATCTCCTTCTCCTTCAGCGTCCCATGATTCACTCTCTCCTGGCTCTCCAGCACCTCTCTCGTCCTCCGCCCGCGGCCCGTCTCCCGCTCTCAAACACTAGGTGCGTCCTGACTCATGCTTTTACTGCTTACAGGGGGATGGTTTTTCAGTCGGCTGTGATTTCATCTCTCCCTCGCCTCCAAATGGCTTTTTAGTGACGAATGCTTATTCACCTTGACGTCTGGTTTTCCTCACAGGACCCACTCCTTCCCATGGAGTGAGACTAGTGAAAGACAGCCACTACCCCTCCCCAGCCCGCCCTTCCCAGAATGCACGGGGCCAGTCCCAGAATGCACCGGGTCAGGCCCCAGAGTGCTTGGGCATGGGCATCAGGTGCCTTGTCAGAAGCCCTTCATCTGTTCTTGTGGCCCTCCGAGCCGAACTCGGAGCGAACCGCATCTGTGTTTTTCACATGCCGGGCGTAATCAGCCAATCAGCTGTCTGACAGCTCTGTCAGCCAATTAGAAAGCAAGCTGAATATTCTGGTGAGTAATATATTTGTGTGTGTGTGTAAGGTATTATTTTTTTATCTACTAATATATTACATTAAATATATTTATATATATATATATATATATATATATTACTTTTATATAATATACTTATTAATATTATCATATAATTGATTATATTATTTAATATCATGTTATAATATACGTTTCTTATTTTATGAATATGTATATATATTTCCCATAAATAATAACAATAATATATATATATATGCACATTTAAATAATGCATTAAGAATGCATGATATAAAATCTAAAAATAAATAAATAAACAAATACATTTTATTAAATTATAAATATATTAAACATTTTCTTTATGGCCAACAACTAATGGTAACTATACATGAGCATTTTGTCTAAAAACTTATATTGTCTAAAACAATATATTTACTAAAACACTTCTTTAGTAAATGAATAATGAATACATTTGTGCTAACATTTTAAAAGATTTTCAAAAACCTTTACTAAAATTACCATATCATTTCCAAAATTGTACAGTGTCACATTTCATAAGTCATTTGTAACTGTTTACATAAAAAGTCCAAATTCAAAATATCAATAAAAATGTAAATCATATATAGACATTAAAAAAAAATTACTAAAACAAAAATTAAAAATATAAAAATGAAAACAATCAACATTCAATAAAAAAAACTAGTAAAAATGACAAAAACAAAATTACTAAAACATTTTACTTTTGTAATGTGACACATTTCTGAGTAAAATAGATATTTAATGAGGAAAAAAAATAGTTTGGGCTCTTATCCATCAGTAATTAATTTTTAATTATGAAAGTGGTATTTAATAATCATTAGATCCAAGTGGGCATACCTAGATTTTTGATGAAAGATTACAAAGACAAAAAAAAAAATCGTAACATTTTTGAGTCAGATATTAGTTTTAATAATCATTTCATGAAATTCATTGCTTCATGAAATACATTGTTTATTTGAAGATGATGAAACATCCTAATGTATTTTGTGGGCTATTAATTTAGATGTTTCCTAAAAGCGTGGTAACTGAAAAATATTGAAAATCAAAGCATAAATCCAACCAGAATCATCTCTTATGTCTTTAGTTCTGTCCTTGTCATCTCCAGCAATGCTGGCCAATAACTGCAGCTAATACTGTGTTTCTGTGTTTATCCTGTGTGCTTTGTTTTGTCTTTCAGTGTGACAGGCCAATGGAGGCAAGATACGGGTTTCTCCGTATCATCTCCCACACAGAAACGCCAGTTTTGTGTCAAAATGAGTTCAAAACAAAGGCATGGAAACTTCTAGACAAATGGACGTTGAGGTGTTCCTGTTATAGCACCATTTCACTTTTTCCCCCAGAGCTTTTAACTGTGTCAGTAAAGAGCTCGAAACACCCTGAAGTCATCGCATCGTTTCCCCTCACTGAAGAAAATGAGCCTATTTTCAAAAATAGTGGAGTGTTCCTTTAAGAAAACTGTCATTTTGAGAGCATAGCATTAGTTTCACACAATATTCGAAGAGAAATTATGCTGTTTTTGCTTGTAATAAACAGGCTACTGTTGTTCAAATATGAATACTCACTTTATAATGATAAATGAAGCAATAAAGCATGAGAACCTGTGCTGTATTGTGAATAAAATCATGGTCAAAGGATGCTGTTAGTGTGTTTCTATTCACAATACAGCACAATCCTGAGTGCTTTATTGCATTTGAAAATGGTTAATGCATAATAAAGACATTAAGTACACAAAAGGTTGATTAAAATATCATTTTATTAAACAAATTCATGTCTGTTTCTCTCCTGTGGATCATATACACAGAAAGTCACCTAGAATTTAGTAAAAAAAAAAAAAAAAACTATTTTATACAACTCTATATTAGGGATGTAACGATTAACCGCGAGCCGGTTGAAAATCAATTTAAATATGTGACGATTCAAATCCAACCAACTCGACTGAGGACAACAGAAGCAATCAAAACCAACAAAAGAGCAATAATTTACAAGTACTATATTAGTATATTATTATAGCGTTAGCCTATATTTCAAGAAACGTACAGTATTTTGTCCAAGCAATAAAAAAAAATAAATAAATAAAAAATTGTGAATCGAATCGTGAGTTGAGTGAATCGTTACATCCCTACTCTGTATGTTTTTAAACCTCTTAATTGTAAACCAGGACAGTTCAGGCTATGAACAAACAAACTCTGGGGCTGCGATCTTATGATGTAGGTTTCAACACTAGGCTGCGCTATGATCAAACACTTATCAGTCAGATCAGGTTCGCATTTGCTTTGCTCCATGTGGAACTAGTTAGGAGATCTTCACCCCCTATCTAAACAAATGTAATGGCTTGACTGTTTATTTGCTAACTTTTCCAAAATGGCATTAACACTAACTGATAAAAATAAATTAAAATGTGTTGAAACCTGCTCAGTTGACGTCAAACACTGATAGATTTAGTGCATCTAAAACCATTTAACTGATGAGCGAATCTTTTGGCTGAAATGGCCACACAGTTTTATCTGACTGATGTAAGACAGCACCATGAAATATCACCGGTCAAATGCAGGTCATACATCCCAGAATGCTTCGAGGATGAAGCACTGGAAACATTTTTGGGTCGTGTCTTCACACTCTTTGGATTTGAGACTTTAGTCTTTGCAACTTTACAGATCTTCTTTATGCACCAAGAGCTTGTAACACTCCAAAGAGAAAGGAAAAATTGAAATCGCATCATATGACCCCCTTTAAGTGATCATCTCTGACTCATTTCGAAGTGGAAAACTTTTTGGTGTGTTTGTCAAGAATCAGTGCTGGATAAAAAATATAAAAAAACTCCTTTTGTTGGATCACATGGACTGTAAATAAAGCTCTATGTAGTAGCGGGATGTCACGTGTCCATGACACAACACATAAATGAAAACCAGCCTGAATTGAAACCAGTCCCACCTATAGACAATATAAAAGAGATTGTACATATACACTTTGACTTGAGGACATTAAATGTGAAGTCAGTGTTTCTCAGATGTTTCCAGCCCTGCCTGCATTTAACTGGTTACAATGAAGCTGAAGAGAATCAACTGTCCTTGAACACCAATCTGATGAAAAGAAGCAGGATTTATCTGACATTTTTGGCTGCTTCAATTCCCACAATTCCCTTGTACAATCGTCTCTGTGTTAGATAAGGGGGAGTTTTTGGCTGAAAGGCACCGGACTGAATATTTCATCCAATTAAAGGCACATGCTGAATATAAAATCATAAATAATTGAGTCTGAATTCTTGGAAATGTTCAGTGCATGTATGGTCAGTGATTTGAAGCAAACCTTTAACAGCAAGTATGAGCAAGAGTAATAATAATACTTGGCCTAGCAAACATGTCATTCAGATAACAGACGTTGAAATATGAAGTGTTACCAACTGATAAGATAAAACCATTAAAGACATCTGCACAGTGAACGTCGAACAGTTTCAAAACTTGTCATTAATTTCCGTTTTGAGCTCATTTACAGCAAGAGCAGAAACATTATGGCAAATGATGCTGTACAACTTTTTTTTATTTTATTTCGAATGTTAGGTATAAACAAATATAAAACATACCGAGAAAATAAAAAATATATATGTGCATCATTTATATGCTATACACTCAAAACTTCTCATAAAGTCACGGATGCCAATCATTACAAAATAATAATTGGTTCATGTAAAATGTCTGGAGCTCTAAACATTATAAGTGGTTTAGAGTTATTACCTTTTTGAAGAAAAAGTTCAGTAGCTTCAACTAAATCAGTTGGACAATATTTTTTGACATATATTGTAATATGTTCATCTATGCAACTTAATGCACATAATTTTTCAATTTTTATAATGTATATTTCACAACCAATTTTTGAAACTGATGTATTATCCTTGATGAAGTTGTGCTCTCTCTCTCTCTCTCTCTCTCTCTGCACAATCTTACAGCAATCCTCCAAAAATACTCAACATTGCTCTGGAACATTCAACTAAAAACAAAAGTTGCATTTCACACATATTGGCAACAGCATGTAGGTGTAAACATGAGCCACAATCTTCTGCACATTTAGTGTGTAAGTCACTCTCTGAGCTCAGTCCTCATTTATTTTAAGGCCGTCCGGTTTTCTGTGACTAAATCGGTCACAAGAGAGTCTCCGTTCCATATAGAAGCAAAAAAAGGGAGACATTCATATTCACTAAATATAGTGTCCATAAAAAAATGCAGCATTAGCAACTCACAGTAGACAGCAGGTTCTGTTGTGCAGGGTTTAGATGAGCGATTGTCAACAACTTGAAACTAAGAAAGGAATGTATTTTTCCATAAACAACAGGTGAGAGGCGACAAAAAAAAAAAAAGATTTAATAAAAAAAAATATGATTGTTTTTCCTCCATAAATAACGTGAGAGGGAAAAATTTTATTTTTAAAAAAAGTTTTCCCACATTAATAACATAATAGGTGAGAGGGGAAGTTAAAATGTATGCCAGAATACATGGTTTATTTTGGAAGAGGAGGAATATTTGACATTTCCTTTTCAGCTGTAGAAAAATATTGAGAAAGCAAAGACAGTTCTTAAGTGTCTAAACCTAAAGATTATAATTAATTTTAAGGTATTTAATTCAGCTAATGCTAGCGCAAGTTGTACGAGAAAGTTTGTAGGATTTTAAGACGAGATGGCACTACTTTTTTCCACTGGCAAAGTACAGACTTACAGTAGTTGTATTCCAATTTGCATACTTATTATTATTATTAATATTTCAATGTCACCTGCCCATTCAGTCTTAAAGGTCCCCTGAAACAGGAAGACAGGGCGGGACATATCAAGTAGCCCCACCCCTTTTATTTACACTGTTTGAATCGTTCCCTGTCCCCTATATAGTGCACTACGTGCCATTCACTGTACAGAAAATACTAATTCTGTGGACAAGTGACCGATTTCAGCCGCGGCTTCAGCGTCTATTTTATAGTGTAGGGGGCGGGCGCTTCGGATTCTAGAGAGCATTTGATTGGACAGAAAGTTTCATGAGAAGCTGAAGTACGATGTGACGTCAAAAAAATCGTTGAGCCGTTTTGGCGGAAGTGACGAACTGCAAGCTTTGAATGCTTATATCTTCTAAATGCGAATTTTGACACTGTTTTGGAGCACACTGCCTTATAGATAACCTTAAGATTAACATATTGATACTAACACCCAAAAAACTTTAATTTTGATTTCATGGGGACTTTAACGACTTGGTGATCAATTGGATTTTCCTGGAAGGAGGCACTCGATGCTGAGATTCGGTTCGAGCTCCGAATGAACATAAATTAGAATTCGATAAAATGAGGAAAATCAGAGTTAAGGATAAGTGTAAATGGAGACAAAATCCTGAACGCTAATATTGTAATGGACCAATGTTTAAACACACCTTACGTTTAAAACGTCATTTCGTCATACGCAAAGGCTTGACATGAAGAAAATAAAACTAGCCTGATTCTTGAATCCGCCAGTCGTTTTTCACTGTAAACATGCATATAAAACTAAACAATCATAATGCTGTGGAAACATTCAGCCCGATAATGTAGGTACAACATTTTGCAAGTTCGTTTTAATCTACAAGCGTCAGTTTCTTGTCATGTTGGGTAGCTCCGCCCCTTAGTGAATCCTCATTGGTTCAGAATCAGCATACAGCTTTATGATTGGCTGTGATTTTAACATTACAAGCAGCATTTTCACGTTCACGTGGTGATAATATTAAGAGATAAACAGCTGTTAAACGTATTAAATCTGATAGTTAACATTTCCTGATCCTTATTGTTGGATAGGATGGTTAGTAAGACTCATTTCCATGAAATATACCGATATATATATGTGCCTCGGTTAGATAGTGGTTTTCATAAAATCGTATCGTTATGAGAGCGAGCGACGCGACAAAGCTAGATTGAAATCACGAGTTGTCATGGTAGTCTTTAGAAAATTAAACATAAAAAAGTAATATAAAAATGATTCATGCTATGCAGAATTTCTTCTAGATGTGTGCGGATATAATAACTAGTTCACCAAAATGTTACGTTTAGAAAAGTCCCTAAACCTACCGCCACAGGAAAATAACCTTTCTTTATATATAAAAATAATAATAAAGTCACTATAATCCAGTTATATATAATATATATAACACACATATCAAATTGTATAAAATATCTAATTGACAATGTGAGAAAGACCTTTTTTGGCATCTGTTCCATGTTCAGACTTCTCTTCCTGGATTTCTTACTAAGCGAAACATTAATTCTTGTCTTCTGATGGCTAGGAAAAGTTCACTTTCTTTCCCATGCCGAAACAATCGCTTCCAACAGCAGAAGTACGGCTAGTCAGTAAATGTCAACCGGTGGTTTTGAGGTTGTCATGGAAACAACCAGTTCCCCTTGGAGAAGTTCGTCTTTGTGCTCTGATACAATAAAGTCCCTAACGGTTCAATTAGATGTCAGGCGATCTGTGCACTTGGCGTATATGAGCGTGCATAAGACAAAATCCGGTATAAACACGGTCTGTAGAGAAGTTTAAAATCTAATATTCAGTGTTAGTTCATGCATTCACTCGCTCGCTCTCTGTGTGAAATGGGAGCATTATCCTGTGGAAGAGAGCGCAGTCAGTGCCAGAGAACAGTGTGTGTGGCTGTCTGTACGAGACATGGTGCAGCATCCAGTGCTCTCACAGGTCAAAGGTCAGGCTCATACAGGCCTGCTGTAGGAGTGATGGTTTCTGTCCGTGTCTGCGATCTGAAGGCTGGGCTTGCGTTCGCTGTCTTCGTTTTCAGCATTTTCAACATCCTGGCAGCGAGGGGGGCGCTCTTTAAAGAAGTCAGAGACGTATCGCACCTGTGACGGAGAGGAGAAAGTCCTAATGCAGCTTGCAGATTTGTAGAACACTGAAATAATAATAATAACAATATTTTAAATATCTATTGTTTTATTATTATATATTATTATTTATTAAATAAATATATTATTATAGATTTACTGTTATATATATTATATATGTATTAAATAATATATTAGATTTATTTAAAAAAAAAAAAAAAAAGTTTTTTTAACAAATAATCAAATTTCTCCATCCAAATTCTATTAAAATTACTGTAACGTGGAATAAAAAAATTCTCATTGAGTACATTTATATACTTACTTACACATTATTCTTTTTTCAGTATTTTTTTTTATTTGGGCTTAATCGTGGACATAATTTCACAATTCAAAAAAAATGATATCCCAATGTTTCTAAAACAGGATTTCTTTTCTTTATATTCAAACTATAATGGTTTTATAATTTGTTCGTCATTTCATGAGATTCACCCCACTCACCGTGAGGACTGCGATCAGCGCCCCTTGCAGGAGACCCACCACCACGTCGCTCCAGTGGTGCTTGTAGTCAGACACACGTGTGTAACCCACATAAATGGCAAAGGCCACCAGGAAGAACTGAATTGTGGGCCGGAGGAGGCGGGCCCACTTGAATGCCATACGTGCCTGGACATACAGCTATACAGGAGAAACAAGGAGGGATTACACAATACTTGAAAAGAGAATATGGGAAGAAAATGGAAAATCAGTCTTCAGGGTTCAGTAGAAGGAAAATCAATGCAAGTCATAGCAATTCCTTAAAAGATATGGGAAAGCACCTTGTGTGAATATGACTTGACTACACTACAGACACGTCTTGACATGAGTGAAGCAACCAGAAAACTATTCATTCTCCCTCATGCCGCTCCAAACCTGTATGCCTTTTTCTTGTTTGGAACACATAATGAGAATTTTCATGCTGTGAAGAGAAAAAGTCATGCAGGTTTGAAATAACATGAGGGTGAGTAAATGATAACAGAGCTATAATTATTGGGTGTACTGTTCCTTTAAGCACCATATACTGTCTTGATTTAAAGCTGGAGACATTGGGAATGTTTGAGGTCGTAGTTTATTGTCTCCGTGGTGTTTCCTGTTGCTCTGAGAGCTCTCCTTTATCTGTCTACACAAGTCTTCTGTGTCAGCATGATTGCAGGAGAGGAAGACAACTGTGACAACTCACCGCCAGAAACAACATGCAGTACATCCCGAAGGAGGAGTGACCGGAGTAGAACGACAGCCTGGCACAACACAATCCACGGAGGAAGGACGGATCGGACAGATACAAGACAACAATACAAGGAGAAAGGGGGAAAAAATAATTTTCACAGTGCACGAATCATTTAGAATGACACATTTATGGGTCATTCTTCACTTTCATACTATGTTTCATCGGTGTTAAAATATTTATCGCATGTTCATAACAGCCTTGACCTCCGAGTGCCTTTTGGTATGATGTGCGATGATGTGAATGTGATTGGTTTGGTAATAATACTTAAACCTAAACCTACTAACCTTAAAGGGATAGTTCACCCAAAAATGAAAAATTATGTCATTAATTACTCACCCTCGTGTCGTTCCAAACACATAAGACCTTCGTTCATCTTTGGAACACAAATTACACTATATTTTATATTATATTTTTGGGTGAACTATCCCTTTAAACCTACTCTGAGATAATCAGTTTAGTGATACGTGTAAAAATCTTAAAAATTTAAATTATTGATCTTCATCTCTCAGAGATGGCACATTTCTCATTTATATAATAACCAAAAATTATTATTATAAACATTGTGACCTATAATGTACAGCGTATTGGTTATGACAGCAATACTGATAACAGCAATTCTTGGTTAAAAGTGTTATTTAAATATTATTTAATATATTTATTATAATAATGATTATTATTATTTAATTATTATATTTATTATTATATTATTTATTATATTTTTATTATAGTATTTATAAATATTTTAAATGAGCTTTTTTATATCTTTAGCTTTTATTTTCTTCATTTAAGCACAAGTCTAAGTAATTGTGTTATATGCTGTTGTCATTTCTACTTTTCATCTAATATTTACATTTTATTTTATTTCAGCTTTATTTCAATTACCAAAAACACTTTTTAAATAGTTTTAGTTAAAAACACTGTGTGGGATGAAGAAATTATAAAAATGTTTAAAAATTAGAATAAAAGCAAATAGACAAAAAAAATGTAAATCTATATTAATTTATACTTTAAAAGGAAAAGAATTACAAATGATAATAATAATAATAAAATAATAATACATTTAAAATCATAATTAAAAAAATGTAACCTAATTGATTACAGGACACAAATAGTTCCTTAAAAAAAAAAAAAAGATGCGTGTGACCACACATCATACTTTCTAGTGCATGTATAATCAAATCTATTATTATTTCAGGTCTCTTGAGGACACAAGGCATTTGAGAACTCAAGTGAGACCTTTGGACTGCAAAGGTCAAAGCCTAAGAAAGCACAAATGTACTGGTCAAACAGGAAGTGAAACAACAGGTGACAAATATAAACAAATACAGGAAGTGAGGTTAGCAGTTTACGACCTCTTTCACCGGCCCTTCTCGTCCCCTGCTTCTGTACCTGGATTCGGTCACGTTGCGAGGGTTTCCCGTGCAGTTCATCTCCAGCATGTAGCCCTCACACACTTCCGGAGCACACACCGCCATGAAGTTGGGCCGCAATCGTCCGATGGTGTACTTGGTCATATCGGTCAGAGACTGGCTCACACACGCGCCAAACAGAAACGTCCCCACCACTTTATAGAGCGCCGCAGCGTACTGGTTAAAGTTCGAATTGGAGTAGAGACGTTTGGTGTAGACCAGGTAAGCCTCTCCGGAAGTGATCTGCAAGTGAGAAAACAACACGATTTTAAGGTTTAAAGGGATCATATGCTGCGATTTAAATTTTTCCTTTCTCTTCGAAGTGTTACAAGCGGGGCATAGAGGAGAAACAATAATGTACAGTATGTGGAAAATAATGTGTTTTTTTTACCTTAAACCGCATAAACACATTTCATTACACCAAATACACAAAATAATGTTCTTTTTAGCAGCATCATATGACCCCTTTAAGGTTTCTTAGGGTGAATGAGTAATACACTTAAAAAGAAAGGTTCTTTATTAGCATCTATAGTTCCATGAAAAAAACATTAATATGTTTCCATCCCACAAAAAGTTCTTCACACTCTTAAAAATAAAGCTTCTTTATTGGCATTGATGGTTCCATGAAGAACCTTGAACATCCATGGAATCTTTCCATTCCACAAAATGTTCTTTTTATTGGAAAACGGTTCTTTAGATTATTAAAATGTTTTTCACACTAAGAAAAAGTGGTTCTTTTAAGAATTGATCACTGAAAGGTTCTTTGGGGACAAATTGCAATAGCTCATACATTTTTTATTAATTTCTTATGCACCTATGTGTTATGTAACACACTTTTGTATTACCATTGTGTATCAGATGTGTTACATAAAGATTAATTCTTAGTAATGAGAGTAAATGAAAGTCAGAGTATGAGTCTGTGATGTAGATGACTCATGTTTTCAATTGTATTCTCACTGATGAATCATGTTGAACTAATTACAATGTTCTCTCAGAAAATGTGGACACAATACCCAAACCCACCTGCATGTTTTTGCAACCAAATTACGCAATAGATTCATTTCAGAATTACCGCAACTGGTTGGCTCTCACAAATAGTTCGATATCAAATCATTTTAGCCAGTTATGATGCTCCTTAAATGAATAGTTCACACAAAAATGTGATTTCTGTGGTTATATATTCACCCTCATGTTTGGTACATAAAGGTAAAAATGTGGTCACTTTGAACTGAAGTTACATCTGTCACAGTCAACAAAAGTAGCTCCTATTGAATTGTGTGCTACATTCTAACTAATTCATACGATAGCTTTGTGTGAGGAATAAACAGACTTCAGTGAACCAATAACATGAGAACCACTGTGACCGAATCACTGATGAAACAATTTGATTCTTTTGGTCTTCTAGATTACATTTATGGTACATTTTTGTCCTTTTTGGAGCTTCACAGTCACTATCCATTTTTTCCAACACAGGCTCCAATTTCCAACAAATGCATCAAGATGTTTTAACTTCAAAACCGTTTCGTCTGGCCATAATACCATAATCTATAATATTGATTTCTACAGAAATATGAACAGATCAATCATCATTTACAAGTGAAAACAGTCTAAAACAGTTCTTAACAAATATGTGGGTGGATTTTGATGTGAGAGAACAACAGGAAATTGACTTTTTCACTGAAGCATTATTATGAATTATGGACTTACATTTTGGCCAGAAGCAAAGCTCTAAAGTTAAAAAAGTCTTAATGATGAATTTGTTTCTTACAATCATGCAGCTTTTCACTTCACAAGATGTTAACTGGATTACACTGGAGTGGTGTGGATTACTTGTGGATTATTGTGGTGTTTTTATAAGCTGTTTGGACTCTCAGTCTGACGGCACCCATTCACTGCAGAGGATCCATTGGTGAGCAAGTGATGTGATGCTACATTTCTCCAAATCTGATGAAGAAACAAACTCATCTACATCTTGGATGGCCTGAGGGTGACCAAATTTTCAGCAAATTTTCATTTCTGGGTGAACTACTCCTTTAATGGTTGCTTAGCTGATTGATTGGTGGAGACTCACGATAATGATGGAGCAGGAAATGGTAACAGCCGCCATCATTTTGTGAGAGATGGTGTCTGGTCTGTAGGGGTAATGGATGGTCTCGTCATTGCAGTAAATGCCACGCTGGTACGGCCGGAACATGATGGTCATTATGATGAACGGCATCGCCACTGAAACACAAACAACAGCGTTATTATTGGCCTCAGATGGCTGGCTTGGTAACACACATTAAAACAAATCATCTAGTGCATGTCTTTTGTTGAACGTTCCATGGGAACAAAAAGAAAAATGCTTTATTAATAGGAAACAGACAACATGCAAGTTCATCAGTATTTCTGTGATACACACAGATATTAATATGAAATCTGACGCAGCTAGTGTGCAACACATCAGAAGGGTTTCCACATCAAGAGACACAGACTAATCATAAATGTCAAACACAACGCTGGGTAATCTTCTGCTTTCCATCCGGACACAGGAAGTCAGTGGGAATCATCGGCAGGGTCACGGCACCAGATGTCATTTCAACGGATGCCCACAACAGTATCTTGTAACCAGGAAAACATTGATTTATGGCTCCAACATGTGCAACTCCACTATCTTTTCTATCTGAAGTCATGAGAACCAGGGGAGGGAATATTTATAAACCCTAGTGGTGTTTCTCAAAGCCTGAATATTCCACACATCACTTTTTTCCCATCAAACATCAAAGATGCCAATCAGATTTATCACAGACTGTCGAGGGAAAATGATCTCGGAATATTAAGGCAGAGTAAAATATATTTGCTTCATCTCAGAAGTTCATCAACATATTTTCTATTCCCAAAGCCACGGTAACTTTCCCAGGATCAGGACCTTGGAGACCAGTCATATATTATATTACTTGGATCCACACACAAGCACTGAAGCAAATGTACTTAACCAAATGACAGACTGAAAGCGGTCTGAGTCAGAGCAAGTTTAAAGATTGATCAAATTTAAACTTTTAAAACTTTTACAGTTTAAAGATTTATTGATAAAAGTTGTTTAAGTAAAGAAATTTAGAAAAGTTTAATTAAAATGCTTTTAAATTCAAATGAAAAATATATAATTACAAAATATTGTAAAAATTTTTGAGTTCAAGCTCTAGGAACATTTGTTTGCAAATATCACATATTTTATCTAATGCAATGAAATTCACGTTCAGAAGTGTTTAAGTACTTTCATGACTACTATATGTTTGTGTCAGAGAGTGCATTTTTGGTGTTTTAGCAAATGATCTTTTGGCTTTTATATTTAAAAGAATTATTTAAAGGGATAGTTTACTCAAAAATGAAAATTCTGTCATCATTCACTAATTCCTCATGTTGTTCCAAACCGATATGAATTTATTTCTTCTGTTGAACATAAAAGAAGATATTTTAAAGAATGTGGGCAACCTATCAGTTGATGGTCCCCATTGACTTCCAAAGTATTTTTTTTGGGGCGAACTCTCTTTAAGAAGGATTTTAGGATTTAAGAAGCATTGTTAGGACATCTGTGCACCCATAATCTATTTCCAACAAGAAAAATCCTCATTTTAGTTCCAACAAGAAATCCCGGGTTGTGTTGAGTAAGCAAGCATTGTTTTCAGACACAAAGAACATAAGCATTTTCTTGCACAAAAGGAAATGTCCATAAACCCAGACAGGGCTGTAAAAAGAAAAAAAACTGGCCTACATTCATAACATTGACAATGGCACCAGCAACCGCACACATTTTCACAATGACTTTGACTGTAAAGCTTTCTTTTAACGGATGCGAGGAGATGACAATGAGCTTTGGGGGTCGTCTTTTGGGAACTCATAAAACTTTAATTAGAACCTTACTGTGTCAATGAAGGCAGAGTCATCAGTTACCATTAACCTACAGTAGCTGACGTAGTTTACTAGATTTTGGACCAGAGTCGCATTCTGACTCAGACTGATAACATTCAACTCAGTTGTGAAAGGTTTAAACCTCACGTTTTAGTAATGCGGCCCTTGATTTGAACAAGTTAAATGTTACTTCACATGAGACTCTCAAATCATGTGTGTGATGGTAAAACTGTCCTTTAGGAACACAACTGTCCACTATCACAGGATATTCAGAGCCTTAAAGATTCACGAAGGCAGGTGAACAGTCTTTATCAGATCTCTATCTGAATGTCAAGACTGTAAAAACAAACTTTAACCTCCTTCTCAAAGTATTTTTTCTCCCTTCCTTTTCATTATCAGCCTTTTGCACATCTCCCTCTTCCTTCTTGTTTGAAGAGACCGTATCATTTGGTTTCCTCGGTTTAAAACATTCACGTCACCTACAGCAAAACCTCCCGCCATTATAACAAGTTCAAGATGAAGATAATTAAGATGAGGGAAACCTGTTTGAAAATAATTTTTCCAGTTCCTTTTGTTGAGGTGATAAAATGTGTTTATTTCAGGCAACAGCCTTTCATTTATTTCCAAACATTATGTACATATTAGGATAGCAGTTACTCACGTAAAGCGATACAGACTATTTAGCAAATCTCAACTGCATGATTGTTTTTATTGTCGCATAATTTAAACTATATTATCGCTCGTAATGAAAGCATTAAATTTGAACATAAATTCACATTAAATACAGTCAAGTAATCTATATAACTCAGTAAATAAACAAACTTTATATTTAATAACACATTTTATATTTTATCATTTTTTTGATCAGTTTACTGAAAATTAACCATCCAAACAAAGTGATTTGCTTAAAAGAAACTTGTTTGCTTGCTTGCTTGTAAGGCCGTGTCCAAAACAAAATACAATTCAAGTTTTGCCTATATAGAACAACCAGTGTTTACTATTGTTAAAGGGTTACGTTACGGTGTTTTTACAACAAATTATAAAAAGTACTAATATAAAAAACTTAGCATTGCAACTTTGAATAAAAAGAAAGCATAGCATGCACTAACCATGATACATGTAGACATTTCTAGAGCAGCTCTGGTATTTAGCATGAAGGGTCTAAATGTCAGCATGGGAAAGAAAACAAAACTTCAAGTAGGGTCAGTTCTTCCTTTTGCACCCTGATGGTTAATGTGACATAGATGAGCTGTCTTAGATCGGCACGTTCACTCTTACGGCTCGTGCTGAATACTGGTTTAACCTGAGGGATGTGAAACTCTCGGAGAAGATCACTGATGCAGTTTAGAGAACTGAGATACGAGCAGCTAAAGATCTCAAACTGAACACTTTAGAAATAAAGGGTGGGATTCGATGGAGAACTGCAGTCAGATGGCAGAGTTCAAGTGTTTGGCTTTTAATAAGAGTGCATGTGCGGGAAATTTCCACTGGCAGAGGTGCTGCTAACTCAGAGGAGGCGGATCGGAGTTCAGACTGTACAAACTACTCATCATTACAAGTAGTTCAACTACAGGCAAACTACCCTCTAAAAGGCAGTTAAAGTAGTTAAAAAAGTTGTGAAGTTATTTGAAGAAGTTCTCTACATTGCAGTGATTTAAAAGGGCAATAACATTTTAGATTGCACAATTTATGTAAATAATCTGTATTTACGTGGCCTAAAAACTATGAGGATCTCAATTTAAGCATCACTCCTCATAGTATATATCATTGTTTTTAGGCCACGTAAAAACAGATTGTGAACAAATATGTAAATGTGAACAAATTCACACTAAATACAGTCAGGTAATTTATGTAACTGTGTCAATAAAGTATTTAATAAACACATTGTGTTAAAAAAACAAAGCAACATAAACGCATTCTGGGAACGCTGGTGACCGATGACTCAAATATTATAATTTTATAAAGTAAAGTAAAGTCAAATAAAATAATAAATAAAATAAAATAAAATATTGAGTGAAAATGAAATAAAAGAAGCTTAATAAATATAAAATATTTAAAAAATGAAAACTAATAAAAAATGACAAAAAAACATTAAATTACTAACACCTAAACTTAAATACAGGGCTAATGGTTTCTAATTGTCCAGCATGAAACATACCATGTTATACTAATATATATATATATATATATATATACATATATGGGGCATTCACATATCATATTTGAAGGAACATACAGCCACATGAGGCCATGATGGTAAACAAAACGTCCAAGAGAACCAGAACTCTTCAAAATGTCAACAAATGATGACATTCGGCTTACAGAAGTATCTTTGTGGCATCAGGAAATGTCTGTCTAGTAGAAGAAAGACGGGTTCCTGTCTCGCCATCTGAACAGGTGTCTCACTTCATTTGTCCTTTGTGTGTGTGTGTTTAATGTCACCTGAAACAAACATGCACCAGATGGGATCTTTTTATAATTTGTGGAATTTTCTCCTAAACTACTCTGTGAGGGAATTGTGTTCCAGCTAAATACTGACACTTGTGTCCACACTTAAATCTTTGGGTTTAATCACAGGTCAGAGTTAGTCATTAAAGCAACAGATCACCCAAAAATGACATTTTCAAGATGTAGACGAGTTTGTTTCTTCATGGAAAAAGCTTTGGAGAAAGCAAGTTCCATCACTTGCTCACAAGTGGATCCTCTACAGTGAATGGGTGCCGTCAGAATGAGAGTCCAAACAGCTGATAGAAACATCTATCTGTTCCCATGAAGAAACAAACTCATCTACATCTTGGATGACCTGAGGATGAGTACGTTTTCAGCAAATGTTCATTTTTAGGTGAACTATTCCTTTAATGGTATAAAGTCCTCATGTTTACATTTACATTTAGTCATTTAGCAGACGCTTTTATCCAAAGCGACTTACAAATGAGGACAATAGAAGCAATCAAAACTAACAAAAGAGCAACAATATGTAAGTGCAAAATGACAAGTCTCCGTGTGTAAATAAGGTCCAGTTGGTTGCCTGATTTGTGAGTAACCATAGTTAACACTCGCTTGAGATCAAAAGAGGCAAGCAGAGTGTGGAAGTCTGCGGCCTGAGGTTTATCTAGGTGGATGTTGAAGTCTCCAAGCATAGCTAGGGGAGTACCATCCTCAGGAAAGTTTGAGCGCAGCACATCTAATTCTTCCACGAAGTTACTTAGTGGTCCTGGGGGTCGATAAACAACTATAAAATGGATTTTAAGAGGGTTTTTATATTCTAGTGGTCCTGGGGGTCGATAAACAACTATAAAATGGATTTTAAGAGGGTTCTTATATTGTCTAACAAAACTCAAACTGAATTCAGCTGGACACACTTTCCTGTTTATCACAACAAATGGCCAAGCAAGCGCACGACACTGACAAGGTACGCGATACAGTACGAGACCAAACGCAATTTCAGCACGTCTCCACACAGTAAACAAAACAAGCGTTTCCTAGCAACAACAACTGCGCTAATGTTGCATTAAAATACTGCCAACTGTTTACGTTAATGAGAATGCAATGCATACTTGTATTGCATTATGATTGGCATTCTGATATGCACGCATGAAATCAAGCAATCCCAATCCTGCATAGAGTTTTGGTTCTTACAGTGATTGTAATCATGCTCTTGGAACAACATTCATATCAACCATTCAGATTTTATGATTAAGACTGGGTTCATTTCTTTCTGGTTTTAGGGTAGGATATGATAAGGATGGTTTGATGGAAATTTTGGTCCACACATCACTCTTGGCTAAAACGCATTGTAAAACGCATCCAGACGAAATGTAGCCGACACAAAACAAAACACACCTCACATGTCTTTTCAATCAGAACATACTGTTATGATATGGGCATCTCAAGTCATTTACCGTAAGTGGATGATGTTTTAAATCAGGAGCCGACTCAGAACATACATCTGTTTTAACTTCCCTCTTTCCACCGAGAGAAATAAAACATGTCCATTCACATTACATGAAGATTGAACTTCAACAAGCAACACTCATTAAAGAACTACTTAAAGATTATATAAGCACATCACTGCAGCATATCTCAAAAATGAAAGCCTAAACATACATTAACTATGTACACTTCACTTCAAAAGTCTGGAATTGCTATGATGTTGATGTTTTTGAAATAAGTCTAAAAAATACAGTAAAAACTGTAATATTGTGAAAAATTATTACAATTTAAAATAATTGTTTTCTATTTGAATATATTTTAAAATGTAATTATTGCTGTGATCAAAGCTGAATTTTCAGCATCATTACTCCAGTCTTCAGTGTCACATGATCCTTCAGAAATCATTCTAATATGCTGCTCAAGAAACATTTCATATCAGTCGTGAATCTTTGTGGAAACCAAGATACATATTTTATTTTTCAGGATTCTTTTATGAATTCAAAAGAACAGCATGTATTTGGAACAGAAATATTTTGTAACATAATAAATGCCCTTACTGTCACTTTTGATCAATTTAATGCATCCTTGCTGGGGGAAAAAAAAATATTTCTTTCAAAAAAGAAGAAAAAAATCCTCAAACTTTTGAATGTTAGTGTTTGCATACTTGTGTAAATTGTTTGTTTCTGGCATATACAGTTCTTGCTAGTTACTTCTGCATGTCTTTTATTGAAATCCCTCCATCCAACTCCAGTCGGGGACTTTATCAAAATATTCTCAAACTGTCATTAAATTAATCTAAATGTCACTCCTGCGCAGAAAACCATCAACAGAGAGTCTCAAAACAAACTGCCCGCCTCTGTACTCACAAGAGATTAGCTTGTTTCTTATTCGCCGCAATGGTTTGTCCTGAAGGTCACGTTGAGTTCCTGGTAATTCCTCCCCGGAGAGCAAAACTCACACACAGCTCTGGCCTTATAGTGGATCGACTGCATGGCAGGCCTATTCTGAAGTTATTACAGTGCCGAGTGATCAGGAGCTGCGCCAAAGGATCATTTGTCTTCGCACTCGCATGGGTCTGAACTCACGGAATAAGAAGCGCTATTGTCTTGGGGCCTGTCATCTGGTCCTCGTGTTTCAGCCAGGATGAAATTAGATAAAATAAACAGCCAAGAATTCATAACTGGACAGAGTTTGCTATCCTTGTGGCCTTTGACTCTGTTCTGCGTTTCCCATGGCCAGAGAAATTTGAAATTATACATGTTATTGGTCTTCCCAGGCTCAACAAAGCCAAAATACACATCATATCGCAATAGTATCCGTGTTTAAAAGCAGCCAAAGAGATTTTTAATAAGACTCAAATTTCGTTTTCTTTCACAATCACTTGGAGAATGTGGCTGCATTCAGTCAAAATGAAGGTTTTACAATGATGGAAAACTAGAGAGAGAAAGTGCCGCCACGCTGGAATGATAAAGTGATATGACAGCATTTCAACAGGAATGCTGGCTGAGACAGAGATGAGAAAAATCTTGCAGAAGATTGCAAAATATGATGAGCCATGACTGAAAAAAAGCTCTTGCATCAGCTTCTAATTTGCTTAAACTAATTTATTCATCATTTTGAAATGTCTTGGATTTAATAAACACTAGCTTTAATGAAGTTTTCTTTTCTTTTGTTTGAAATAAATTAATGCTTTTATTTAGGAAAGATGCATTGATCAAATTAATCAAGTGACAGTAAAGACATTTAGAATGTTACACAAAATTCCCATTTCTAATAAATGTTGTTCTTTAGAACTTTTTATTTATTAAAAAAATCCTGAAAATGGAAAAAGGATCATGGTTTTCACGAAAATATGAAGCAGCACAACTGTTTTCAACATTGATAATAATCAGAAATGTTTCTTGAGCAGCAAATCAGCATATTAGAACGATTTCTGAAGGATCATGTGACGGAAAATTCAGCTTTGCATCACAGGAATAAAATATTTTAAAATATATTCAAATAGAAAACACTTATTTGAAATTGTAATAATATTTTACTATTTTGCCGATTTTACTGTATTTGCAGCCTTGGTGAGCAGAAGAGACTTCTTTAAAAAACATTAAAAAAAAATAAAAAAAACGGTAACACTTTAGTGATATGGACCAATTCTCATGTTAATTAGTTGCTTATTAGCATGCATATTATTAACATATTGGCTGTTTATTAGTACTTATAAAAGCACATATTCTGCATGACCATATTCTACATCCCTAATCCTATCCAATACTATTAATGAGCAGAAATTAGGAGTGTATTGAGGCCAAAGTCGTAGTTAATGGTTTGTTAATATCAAGAATTGGACCTTAAAATAAAGTGTAACCAAAAAATTTTACCGACCCCAAAGTCTTTGTCAGGTACTATATATTTATTACAGTAAATGTAAATAACTTGTAAATAACCATTTTAAAATTCCATTATATTACATGGCAACCCTGAGTCTCAAAACCCTTGAGTTATGAGCTGGATGTGTGCTTGTGAAATCTCACTGTCTCTTGGACTGGAATCAGTGTCATTTTCACACAAAACTGCAGACACTGCCCACAGCCGCTGAGAGAAAACATTGTGTGGCCTCTGCATAATATCAAAATATGATGACAGAATGTACATCCACCGTTTCAAAAGTTCACACAAAATATTAGTGGTGTTTCACTGCACATGATAATGACTACCAGGCAAATATTTTACATCTAATCACTTAGTAAAGTAACAGCACAACTGCATGATTTGAGGAATCATTTACACATATCAAATATTACCCAGGATTGACCCTGATATTTAACTTCAAATGAAAAAAAAAAAAAGACTTCCTTTTTTCAAAGAAAGACAATGCAATATATGAAGAGACAGGGTCTAAAAGAATGCACAAACTAAGTCAGAGGAAATTACAGGAAAAAGACAGAACAAAACATACACTGAACTGCAGTTAAGTCACTTCACTCAGATTGATTAAAGCTGTTTCAAACATGCTGCCCTCCTCAACATCACAAGTCCTGACATATCCTGACATATTATAAATGTAAAGTGCTCTAAGAAAGCACAACTAAAGGATAATGACCTCCCAACATTTAACAGACAAGCAGAAAGAAGAGCTGAGGTCAACACTCATCATACACTATTATGAACTCGTATCAGTCTATCAGACTTCATCTCTAGTGGTGCACGAGGCTTTTCAATGCCAATTTACATTTGCATATTTCATTAGTAGTTAGCCAAACAAAACAGAAACCCACAAATTTACACTGAATACATATCTAGAGACCAGAAACCTAAGGGCAGAAACTTAAGTTTTGGGTTTTATTCAAGTGTGCATGCTTTGAATGTTTCCACTATTTAGAGAAAACCCAAAAAACCCAAAGCGCTTCTCAATGAACTTTAGAATCGGACATGCGGAGAGGGTCAATCCGTGTGACTTCCATCATGCTTGCTGACACACTGAAACACTGAGTAACTAACAGACAGAGTCTCTGCACCAATCGGAGAGAAGGGTTCTAAAAGAGGTCACTAAACAACCTGGATAAATATTAGCTTTTTTGCAGCTGTTGTTGCTTAGCAAGAAGAAAATAAGCTGGACAGAAGACAGTGAGGCTGTGACCCGCTTCAGCACAGGTTAGACAGGATGAAGCAAACTTAAAAAACATTTAACTTCTGCTGTGTAAAAGAGAGGATTGAGTGAACGATGATAACAGAGAGGAAGTCATTCAGGATTACTGCATAAGAAACTACATTCACAAAGAGCGAGCTGCATTTATTTGATCAAACTGTAATATTGTGAAATATTATTAGAATTTAAAATAACTGTTTTCTATTTGAATATATATTTTAAAATGTATTTCTGTGAATCAAAGCTGAATTTTCAGCATCATTACTCTACAGTGTCTCATGATCCTTCAGAAATCATTCGAATATGCTGATTTGCTGCTCAAGAAACATTTCTGATTATTATCAATGCTAAAAAAAACAGTTGTGCTGCTTCATATTTTTGTGGAAACCCTTATATTTTCATGATTATTTGAAGAAAAGAAAACATTTATTTGAAATAGAAATCTTTAATAACGTTACAAATGTATTTATGGTCACTTTTGATCAAATAAATAAATTGATCAAATAAACTGGAAAAAAACAAAAACAAATTTGGCACAGTTCTAAAAAAAATTATATCCAATTTTTTCAATTCTCACCTTGGGAGTGTTGAGCGCAATGGCTCTTCATCATAACAAACACATCAAAAAGATAATCATTATATACCCCAAAATCCTTTTGATTAAAATCAAATGACTCAAATTAACCAAATTAATAAACAGTCCGATAGAAACGTCAGATCCACCTTAGAAACACTGCCGTTTGCCAAAAGAAGTTCCATTTAAAACCAAAGAGGCACAAACCGTCTAATTTCAGTACCTTTTAAAGTTCCACAAATAACTTTCTATCCCAGGTCTTTAGAAAACCATCTACATTCTGGTGTTTTAAAGAACCTAGAAACCAAAACACTGATCAAAAGAACCTGTATTGAGACATCAAGAACGTCTTTGAAACTAAAGAACCTTCAGAAGAACTGTATTCTATAGCTCTGTTCCAAAATTTGAACTTGAACTTTCTTACCACCTATGATGTTTTAAAATTCTGCCTACACAGGATGCTCACTAGGTTTTAGAACAGTACTAGTTCCTCAACAGTTAGATTCAAACGTTTCTTTCAGTTCTTGATCTACTCACGTGTGTGTGTGTGTGTGTGTGTGTGTGTGTGAG
>NW_015664206.1:219065-237504 GCF_001515625.1 Sinocyclocheilus rhinocerous | reverse complement strand
GCGTGAGAGTGTGTGTGTGTGTGTGTGTGTGTGTGTGTGTGTGTGAGTAATACTCAGTGGTATGTGCTCACAGAACTTGGCGTTAAACCTGACACATCTAATCCACACAGGACAGGACAGACCCCTTCCCTCTTCCAATCCTCCTTTCTTTCCCTCCTTACCTCAGCCTGTTCCTTTCTTTTTCTTTCTTTCTTTCCCTCATCTCCAAATATCACCACCCACATCTCTCCTGCTCTCTTCTGATCCCTCGTTCCGTCTTTCATGTGGTCTGTGGTTTTGTTTCATGCATTCTGAATGTTCAACATAGTGAAGACAGACCTGATTATCAGATTCATTCACTCTACTAAACAACACACACACACACACACACACACACACACACACACAAACACAGATTCTTTTAACCCTAAAACACAGCCTACTAATGCATTCTAAACTACACATTCAAGTATGTACTTCTGTGATGTCAGCATAAGCTGGTCTGGCTGGTCTGGTTGGCTAGTTTTAAAATAGTTTTGGCCATTTATTAGCCTGAGAAACAAGTTGTCTGACTAGCTAAACATCAGTTTGGTCAGGCTATAAACCAGGTAATACTTGTAAACCAGCTTAAGCTAATTTAATCAGTTCTTTTAGCAGGGAGTTTGTAGTATTTGAGAGATACGGCCACATCTTGAGATCACAAACCCCTTTGCTATGAACTGTTCACATTAGCTTTGTTAGCAAGTTCACATCTAACTAAATTCATCACTTTCAAATGTACTTTTACTTAAGTTTAAACACTAAAAGTTAAAACATTAAAAGTTGGGGGTCAGTAAGTTTTTTTTTTTTAATTGACGCTTTTATTCAGCAAATATGCATTATGATGCATTGATCAAAAGTGACAGTAAAAACAATATATTATTTCAAAAGACTGCAATTTCAAGTAAATGCTGTCCTTTTGAGCTTTATATTCATCAAATAATCCTGAAAAAATAAATGCATCAAGGTTTACACAAAAATATGAAGCAGCACAAATGTTTTCAAAATTAATAATAATCAGAAATTTATTGGCAGCAAATCAGCATATTAGAATGATTTCTGAAGGATCATGTGACACTGAAGACTGGAGTAATGATGCTGAAAATTCAGCTTTGATTCACAGAAATAAATTACATTTTACAATATATTTAAATATGAAACATTTATTTTAAATTGTAATAATATTTAACAAAATTAATGTTTATACTGTTTCTTAATCAAATAAATGCAGCCTTGTTGAGCATAAGAGCAAAGCATTTAAAAAGGTTACCAACCTCAAACTTTTGAGCTTGGAGGCCTTGTATTTTTCATGTAATCAGAACTGACTATTTACATCCTTAACACCTGTTCCTGGTCTTACTGCGTACGATTCGTTAGTGCAAAGAAAAAAAAATGGTTTCAAAAAGCATGCATGGATGCAAACTTCAAAAATATGGACATCATACACCATCTGAGCACCTTTGACATGCTATTTTTAACATACTATGATGTGGGAATCTTAATTGTGCATGCTTAATATAGTATAGATAGTTTGCAAAATTTGGAATGGAGCCACTGAGCTGCGTGACACGAAAAACCAGAAGCCTTCTAGTATGTACTATTATTTTATCATTTGTCGTTTTTTTGCCCACAAACATACGTAATTGCTTGAACATTTAAACAAGGAAATATGGGCATCTGTGAAGAATATGAAGCGATCTGACAGACTTGCACAGATGTAGGAGGGGAAATTGAAGCATGGCTTAAAAATAAAGGAAGGAAAGCATCTGATAAGAATTAAAGACGGAGCCTCTAAGCGCCAGCACAACAGCTTCTCTTAAAATCAGAGGATTTGGTTAAATCAGTTTGGCATGTTTTCCGATGTTATCTGGCCGGGCCGTCCCAAACTAATTCAGAGAGAGAAGAACAAAACACTCCAAATCAAATGTTAGGAGCTCGTCCTCACTGCTCAGCCTCGTGCGTATAAAATAAAACTAAATATTTGATTCAATATGCTGATGACAACTTGTACTGGACCATCACAAACAGACCTTTCTCACAGATATTCACAGGGTGTATCTGAGGCAAACGGAAGAGTTTTGGAGGAACGCAAACCTTGCCAGGTCCAGATCACGTCTGAACATTACATTTTTTAAAGTATTAAAGGGACCAGAAGTGAAAATGTAGTCATTATTTATTCTCATGTCATTCCAAAATTCTAAACGACCTTCTTTCTCCAGCAGAACAAGATATTTCAAAGCAAAGTCACCCAGATTTGGAACAACATGAGAGTAGATTTTCTTCTAATCCAACTCTATAGTCCAGATAGTTTGAGGAAATCCTGTAATTAGCATTTTTCAAGGAGGCTTGGATGTTTGTGAATTCTATACATACTTCAAGTAGATGGAACATTTCCAATAAGTCATGGGAATCATGGGACATAAGAAACGGAAAGGCAAGAGCAGAGACTCAATCCTGTGCATCCAGTGAAGGACTTTATGAGCTAAACACAAAAACTGCTGATGCATCAAAGAAAAGAGGACATCAAGCCATATAGATGAAGCTTCACTGCCATAAATCCCTGCACACCTCTCTTAAAAATAAAGCTTCTTTATTGGCATCTATGGTTCCATGAAGAACCTTTTACATCCATGGAATCTTTCCATTCCTTTATAGTAGAAAAAAATATAGTGTTTTTAAGAACTATTCACTGAAAGGTTCTTTGGGGAACCAAAAATGGTTCTCCTATTACATCGCAGTGAAAACCCGCTTTATTTTTAAGAGTGAAGCGTTAATGGAACATTCAGGATTTGAAATCTGATCTTTTGTCTTCCAGTTTCAGTATGAAGAGCTTTGAAATGTTTCTACAGCCACTGATGTGCGTGTATGAGGTTCTGAGGGGTGTGGACGTCTGAGGATTTACTCAAATGTCACAAACAATGCAAACTGCCAATCCAACCGCTGCAGATTTTCCACTACCAAACCGCACAAAGGCCTACCAATGAGCCGTGAACTAGTCTCGAAAGGCTGGTCTAGCAGAGATAAACCATAATCATGGAATATTAGCACCTGAGCTGGGCTACAAATCAATTTTGCAGCCAAAAATGAACAATATCCTTCTGATCTGAAGGGAGAAAGTTCCACATACATCTCCTATTTCAGCAATTATCAGCAATTTAATAGTCCAGCCTCAAATATTTGGCTCAGATCTATGGATGCATGATTTGGGGATTTAGGGATGTAGATTAAAAAAAAAAAAACTCACACCAGGTCTTCTGTGTTTGTTTGTAGGGCTGCACAATTTGGCAAAAAATTTTGTAATTATACATCAATATTAACTTTTTTGTTGTTTTAATATTTTATGTAATAATAATTATCATTATTATATGGAATAATAAAACAAGAAATAATATTATTACTATTTCACTGTAAAAAAGATACATTTTATTTTAATTAAGAATTTTTTTTTTACAGTACGGTAAAATTACAATACCAGTATTATTGCTGTCTTAATTTCTTAATTTTTGAAATGGTAAAGCTTTTATTTTGGTGGAAAACTGTATGGTTTGTAAGTACTTCTTATTTTAAATTTGGGACGATAGTTTTATGTCCATCTGAGACACTGAAAACACTGGATCACAAGCTGCTCGCTTCACTCTGAAACAAGCAGCACATTTACTGATTTAATTAAATCTCACTAAGCCATATCACAATTTTATTTCTATTAATTATGCAGCCCTACTTCAATCTAAGTATATGAGGAGTTTTTGCATTAAACTGCACACTAATTCTCCCCCTCTGCCCCATTGGCCAGTCCGGATAACCAGACACATGCACAAATATTTGCAATCGTCTGGAAAGACGTGTAAATGGGGATGAGCAGTCCTTCTCTGGTGTTGACAGCAGAGAATAGCGTGAGACTTTCCCGAAGCTGAACTTGCACAGACCTGATTCTACAGCAAGCCTTGACACGCAGCGTCGCAGCACATTTACAGATGCAAACAGCACTGCAAGAACGCACAGACAAACACCCGATCTCATGAAGGTGCGTATAAATAGTACGCCAAATAAAAACGAAAACTCGAGGTATTGATACGCAAAAATGGACTTTGGCGTGTATATGATACGCGATGGGTAGGTTTAGGGTTGTGGGGTAGATGCGTATCATACACTCTAAAAAATGCTGGGTTGTTTCAACCCAACTTTGGGTCAAATATGGACTAACCCAACTTTTGGGTTAAAAATGTAATGTAAAAATTTTACCCAACGGTTGGGTTAGTCCATATTTGACCCAAAGTTGGGTTGAAACAACCCAGCATTTTTAGAGTGTATGTAAACAAAAACTGCATATCATATGCACGCCAACAAATTTCGTATAATATGCACGCGAAAACTGCGTATTATATGCACGCCAAACACATGCGTATCATATGCACGCCAAAGTCAATTTTTTCGTACCAATACCACGAGTTTTCATTTTTATTTGGCATACTATTTATACGCATTTTCATGAGACCGGGTTCGACCAACACAAGCATGGGATTCATTGCTTCGGCCCACTTTGTTTGAGTTTGTCTTCCCACTGAAAGGCACAGGTGGGCTTTACCTGTAGGCCACACCCACACTGCCAGGAAATATCATTCACACGGTCAATATCTGCTCTCCATATGGACATTTGCCTTGTTTACATTTATTTTAAGGTAAAAGTTCAGCCAAAAATTTAAATTTTGTTGCCATTCATTCAAATAAAAGAAATACATAAATAAATAAAAAATAAAAATAAAAGGCCAAACTGCAGCAGTATGGTTCTGGAAAAAAAAAAAAAAAAAATCACATACATTTTCTCTGCATGGGAATTACATTTTAACAATAACTTACCATTAAAGACATACCTTCTGTGAGCTACAAGGTTGTTAATCGATGGTATATGCTTTTGTTGAAGCCGTCAGTCTGCATTATTTCAACAGGGTTTTTTTTCCTGCAATAGAGAATTATGAGGTGGCCGCCTCAGTTTAATTTTGTGCCGCTGTCGATATGTCACTCATATTATGCGTTCATAACCCATCCGGTCTCTTCCGAAGACAAGGTTCCATTAAACTTCTTCCTTCTGTTCCGTCCACAACAAACCCAGAGAAACGTTTCTACATGAAGCTAATATACGCGCGATTACTACACGTGATTTTCATGAAATGTGGGGTATTTTCATAACGATAAAGAATGTTTACTTGAGGAATATTAATCAGGTGTAACAATTAGCTTAGTATAAGAGGGCCCCTTTTAGCTGTCATGTTGTATTTTAATTTAATGTTCAACAGGTGTTTTTGTCAAATTTATCAGCTTTTTATAAACTTTATAATTGTCATTTTCTTCTTTTTTCCTGCAATAGAGAATTATGAGGTGGCCGCCTCAGTTTAATTTTGTGCCGCTGTCGATATGTCACTCATATTATGCGTTCATAACCCATCCGGTCTCTTCCGAAGACAAGGTTCCATTAAACTTCTTCATTCTGTTCCGTCCACAACAAACCCAGAGAAACGTTTCTACATGAAGCTAATATACGCGCGATTACTATAGTATATGGTTTGTATGTGATTTTCATGAAATGTGGGGTATTTTCATAATGATAAAGAATGTTTACTTGAGGAATATTAATCAGGTGCAACAATTAGCTTAGTATAAAAGGGCCCCTTTTAGCTGTCATGTTGTATTTTAATTTAATTTAGTTTGTTTTTGTAAAATGTATTAGCTTTTTATAAACGTTATAATTGTCATTTTCTTCAATCATCTAAATATAAAAGGCCCCCTTTTAGCTGTCATTTTTTTAATTTAATGTTCAACAGGTGTTTTTGTCAAATTTATCAGCTTTTTATAAACTTTATAATTGTCATTTTCTTCAATCATCTAATTATTAGAACACCTAAAAAAACAAAAAGCCAGTTGAAGGGTGGGTACAATGTGTGCATATGATCAGGACGGTACCAATTCCGCTTCATTTCGAGCCAGGAAAAACGCTGTTCAACTTTTTTTTTTTAAATATTCATTTGGAATTATTAAAAAACAAAATTCTGCACCAATCAGAGTGCCACAATGAGCAAAATCACATTAAAATAAATCATTAGTTCCAGAAATCTTAGTCTCTCACTACGCTCTCAACTACTTAAATATTTTCATATATGCGCACATTTTGCAATAAACATAAAATATCTTGTTTCTATATATAATACAGCATCTTTAATGGGATAGTTCACCCAAAAATGAACAGTTAATGGTAGCCATTGACTTCCATATTTTTTTTTCATACTATGGAAGTCAATGGCTACCGTCAGCGGCTTGTTACAACATTCTTCAAAATATCTTCTTTTGTGTTCTACAGAAGAAAAAACTCGTACAGGTTTGGAACAACATGAGGGTGAATACATGATGAGAGAATTTTCTTATTAAAAAACAAAATTCTGCACCAATCAGAGTGCCACAATGAGCAAAATCACATTAAAATAAATCATTAGTTCCAGAAATCTTAGTCTCTCACTACGCTCTCAACTACTTAAATATTTTCATATATATGCACATTTTGCAATAAATATAAAATATCTTGTTTCTATATATAATACAGCATCTTTAATGGGATAGTTCACCCAAAAATGAACAGTTAATGGTAGCCATTGACTTTCATATTTTTTTTTCCATACTATGGAAGTAAATGGCTACCGTCAGCGGCTTGTTACAACATTCTTCAAAATATCTTCTTTTGTGTTCTACAGAAGAATAAACTCGTACAGGTTTGGAACAACATGAGGGTGAATACATGATGAGAGAATTTTCATTTTTGGATGAACTATCCCTTTAATTCAATAGTTTTATATATTTCTCTAGCATTTTTAATATATGTAATTTGCGTGCTGCATTGTAGTTCTTTCCTTCATTAAAGCCATAGTCTTGTACCTTTGTCTGATTTTCAAGTTTTCTGCTTCAAGTCAAAGTTTGCAACGTTGTGATTCACCTTGTAGCTGGTTAGTTTAGTGCTTATAACTCTTTAACAATGACTTTTTTTAAAACCCCCGTTGAAAAGGATGGCAAAAATACTTCCAGAACCAAGGTCGCTGAAAAGTGGACAGACACTGTTGCACTCTGTATAAAAGCAGTTCACGCAATTCGAGTCCTTTGAAGCATTTTGTTCGCTTTGTGTGAGGAACAGACTGAAAATCTAACCATTTGCCATAGTTAAACCTATCAAAAGGATTCTTGCGAACACTTGCAATATTGTACATAAGTCACACGGCTATATTTACAGTGCTATTATTGTTCTTTTTTGTCATATTTGAACGCAAATGATGACAGAATCGCCATTTTCACGTGAACTATTGCTTTAACTGAACAGATCCCAACACACCAACCCTGGCACTGATATCATGACTTTGAGACTCATCTGTCCTCATCTGTCAGAGTTTGCTGCATCAGCAGTGGTTAATGAACACTTCCCGGATGTAAATCTGACTCACACTAAAGTGAACCAAGTGAGACTGATTTACAAATGTTCTTCACTCTGTGCTGAGTCATCTGGACAGACCACACAGATGAACTGGAGCATATACTGTTTGAGCTGCAGTATGTAGAAGGCATTGTTCACCTCAGCTGTAATCGTGCATTGAAGGAGACACTCCTAAAGGTCGCCATTGTTACTGTGATGATTTATGCTTCAGAGGATACAGCTGAGTGCATCAGATAATGCTTGCATGGTTCAATTCACCGGTGTAATATTACAGGTGTTATTATGTGCTGCCTCATAATGGTTAGTGGGGAAATATAAAGCAGAATCTTCACAACAAACAGTTCAAGTCAAAGATATACCAGCATAGAGAACATTTGAAAGGTAGAAGTGTGAAAAAGTAAGGAGAACGTCATCCAGAGTTATGATTGCTACATCTGAACTAATCATTATGGAAATAAAGAGTGCCAGTTCTTTTGTAAGACTGTCCAATAAAGCACTGCATGTGTGAACAAGCTCTGAACTTATGAAAAGCTCCATGGTGTAATGATTTATAAATGATTTTATCAGAAGATAAAATTATTGATTGATGAGACAGTGTAATACAAAGAATCTAGTTTTGATGTAAACTGAATGATTGTGCTGTATTTCTTGGTTACTAAACAAGCAAGCAAACTAGTGACATTGATCATGTCACTCCTGTTACTCAAACAGATTTTCTTGCTTCCACTGAAGCTCAAGATGCTCTTTGGAACAACTGAAATCATGATCATCATGCCATAAATAATTCGTAATGAAAATGTTAGTATTAAGTTAGAAAAGAATGTAAAATACATGCATTTTCAATAGTGACCCCAGACTTTTGGACTCCACTGTGTACCATGGTACTGAATGATTATCATACTCACATACCATTAGCACAATAATGCAAGGGGGGGAAAAAGCACGCACACGGTATTATTCTGGATGTAACCATCATATACATTAGTGAGGGAGACACAATATTCAGAATAATTTTCAATGTCAGATTTCTCCACCCAATCTTGGTTCACATCCTTGGTATGTTTCTGTAATTTCTTCTTTTGTTGCTCTGGGACGACATACAGAGTTGTCACTTATCAGTTAACACTCCGTTACACTAGACATAAATTTAACACTTCAGGCATTATATTGCTCAATATTTACCTCATACGGTATATACACCAGTCACTAAGGGTAACTTAGAGAGAGAGTTATATAGACAGACAGACACACAGACACACACACACACACACAGGTGGATTTCACAATCATCTGCTCAGATCATGTAAGACAGAAATGCAGATGTAACAAAAGATCAGACTTACCCACGAGCACACACACGACATCCATCAGCACCATAAACAACTTGTTCTTCTTGAGCTCTGACATGACTGTTATCTGCTCGGCTCTTCTGGGGTTGATTGAAACTCAAGTGACTCGTGTGATAGTCGATGCGCGTGTTCTTCCGGGTGTCCTGTCACCTGCGTTAAGGTGCGCTGATGATGTATCGCGTCCGCACTCGCGCTGCTGAATTTCACGGACGCGGGTGAACTAGACGCGTGAGGAGCGTGAAGACTGAACCACTAACAGTTTGAACTGACTTTACTCGCCCAGGTACACGCCCACCGCTGACGTCATCTGTGTTCTAGCTCGCGCTCGCGCTCGCACTCTCTCTTTCATTTACACACACACACACACACACAATGTAGTTGAAGATATAACACAAGATTAACCCGTTCAGACTAGACTAGAATTATGCTACAAGCAAACACGAATGTGACAATATTTATGTTATTTCTAGCGTCAATGTATCCACAAATGATAATCACTTTTTAATTGTTACATCTGATGTCCATTATAATTTATATATTTTATATACTTTATAAGTTATTTCAAGAAAACTTTTTATAAATCAATATATTTTATAAAATGTAACAATAGTAATTGCAGTTTATTTAATACACTGACCTTTGTGACGGGGCAAGTTGTCACAATCAAAACTGCCATTGAACAGTTTATTATAGGCGAAATGTAAAGAGTAAAACAGTTATACATTAATTTAACAGAAAAATGATAAGTAACAATATTTTTGGCTATTTATAATGAATAAATGGTATAAAATATTTCAACTGCAACTTAAATCTGAAAAGCATCATTGTCCTGATAACAATCCAGCCTTTTACTTTCATTATGTAGTAAACCGTACACAATGTGTATGTATGTCAGTTGTGGTTTTATTGTGATCACTAGTTAAAACAACAGCTATAACAATAATGGGATGATATTTTAGTTTGTAGGACAAAATAAATTATTATGCCCTTTTATGAACCTTCTTCCCAAGGATGTTTTGTCAGGTTGTGCTATTGTTCTGTTGACATTAGGGACGTTAAATACAGAAATACCCAAAGTTAACAAATTTGTATACAAAAGAGAGATTTTTACATTCATTTCTCCATGCACAAAAGATCTCCACTGTCAAAGTGTCACAGCAGTCAAAGTGCAAAGAAAAATTACCTATGATCAATCACCCCACCCAAGAAATATCAGTAAATATAACCAAAGTCCAACACATGCTGGCATTTCAAAGCGCTCAATACAGGTATAACTATATATATATACATATTTTCTCAAATTAAGCAAGATATACAGTGTTTACTTTCAAATATCAACCTTTGTGACTTGAGATAACAATAACACAAGGTGATTTTCTGTTCACTTTATTAGACAAACAACAATAACATGTGCTTTATCAGAATATATACATACAGAGCCTTGAGTTTCTCAACATCACTACAGGAATGACAAATATTGTGCTAAGCATTAATCCATTCCTTTTTTGAGCCATATTCACAGGCTAACACATTCCCGATGGAATGGTGGAATGCAAGAAGCATGTTAACGGTCCGCAGGGCTCTGGCAGGTCAGTGGGAATATCCATCTATTGTCAACAATAGCACATTTCATCCACAATAAATATTGCTGCACCAGCTCTGGCACACGGCCGATCTGCACTCCTGCCGCCAAAGATCAACTCTCTGGAGCCGGATGTGTGTGTGACACTGCCCTGGCCCGTCTCTGTCCAAACAAAGAGGGACTTTATCGGGAATTCCAGTCGCAGGAAAGATGGACCAGCGGTGGTGAACTCTGGCCCAAAGCCATAGCGTTCCCAACAAAATGTTCCCGATGACGAGTGTCCCTCTCACTGTCCTTTCCTTTTCCACAGAATCTGGTTTATCTTCAGATACAGTTCACAAAAATAAACCTTTGACATTATTTTGGAACGGCATTGCTCAAATCTTTTCATTAGGAAATGAAACAATGTATATATAGTTCAGATCAGATGGGTTATGTTGTTTTTCACAGCTTTCCAGGTTACCAGTCTGTCTGATTCACAGACTAAAATAGCTTACATTCATTTGTAGACTGACAACACAAATGTGGTCATTTCACCAGACAAAATAAAAAAAAAAGACTGGATCTAACATTTCTAGAAAGGTTCCAGTTTTGTCTGGAATCTGTAGTTCTGTCTGATATCCAAAACCAGTTAGAATGGATTCTGTCTGATATTCAAAACCAGTTAAAATTTCATTTTGCCTGATATCCAAACCCAGTTAGAATTTAGTTTTTTCTGATATCCAAAAAGGCCAACAGAGGAAACTGGGACAGAGCAGAAAGCAGGAGATGACAGGTATAACGCAAGCAGCAGTGCTACATCAGAAATACACAATAAAAAAATAAATTAAAAAAACATTGAAAAACACAAAATCCAGTTCTTTAGTTAAACAGGTCTGTATAATTCCAAGCTGTGTCCATGATGTAACCAGGGGAATGTGTCTCGTCTGGGGCTTTGTCATTTATTGTGTCAACAGAAATGGGAGGGTTTAAGATGACTAATTATGCATTAAAAATGTAATATTAAACCAAATATCACAATATGAAAGTAACAACGTGGATACTTTTTTATTTTTCAAGCAGCATTTGCTAATAAAAAATTAGACAAGCTATATCATGCCACCAGTAAAATGGCACTGTTTTATCTCAGGAATAGCAAATATAGCCCAAGTTTCCATGCAACGAAAGCAAATTTTCCTACCCGGCACATTTTTTCCATGCATTTGGCAACTGGGTATCAGTGGTTAATGCACATTTAACTCGAGACCAGAGTGGTTTTGTGAGAGAGGTGTCACATGTGGAGATGACTAGCGGTCCTCATGCGGTGTCCTTGACCTAGACGAGATCTGACAGGAAGTGTTCAGATAAAAAGGCTGCTTGGAAAAAGTTCACAATTCATTTTCAAGTGTTGGGCAGAACAGCAATTGGATGCAATCTCTTGAACCTGCCCATGAAACCATTGTAAATCTAGTGCAACTATTATAATTAACTGCGACTGTCTACACTGGACACAGTTTACAGAGTAGGCAAGTTTCTGATTTTAATTGCACCCAGCTTAATGTACCAGCCTTATGCCATTCCAACTATCCCTGCACAAGATATCTGTCAATCAGAAAGCACACAGAGATGGTGGTTGATACGAGGGCTCATGTTTTGGTGGGCTGGAGAGAGTGGGACTGTGAAACCCCAGTGACGCAAAACTCGTTATTTACGAGCCGGTAGGAAATCCGGACTCTCATCCAGGTCAAGAGTCCTGTACGCGTCTACGGTCGTAATGACCGGCGCGTAGCTCTGGGACACGTGGATGTAGCCGCATAAATCTGCTTGACTACTTTTGTAGGTGAAGAGGGAATCAAACAAGAGATCATCAGATGAGGGCTGGGGATCTTCTTTATATCCAGCAGGAATGACTTGGTCTGGTTTGGTGTAGCTCTGGTTGAGGAAATGTGTGGGGAAAGCTTGAGCTGGTGTGAGTTTAGGGTCCAGGTATGTTATAGCAGAAGTGCTGTTGTAGGTCTTGGCTTCAGGCTCATTGCTGTCACGTGGAGTGTGGTAGGTGGACACCTGGACAGGGACGTAGTCTTTTTCACCACAATCCTGATAGATTGTAGTCTGACCCACAGAGATGAAGGAGCTCAAGGTGGACGAGGATGGTAGCTTATGCTGTTGAACATTGAAGAGAAAACTGAATGAAACTGATCTTGCTGTGGTTTATATATATACTGTATATATATATATATATATATATATATATACACATACACACAGGGGTGCACATAAGTGGTCCGCATGTGCGACCAAAATAAAATGCAGAAACACCATTTTAGATCGACTAACTGTAATACGGTATAAGATTCCCATTCGAACTGAAAGCATAAATCTAGGCTATGCGCTGCCAGTTTCAGAACAAAACGCAAAACTGTAACATTTCATGCACTGATGTGCCTCACTTTGCAGCGCTAAAACCGGCAGCTCATATACTTACTTGCCAGAAACCCGCCAAAATAAAAGCTTGCTGATTTTAAAATGGTTTGAAAATGTTGAAAATAGGGATGTAACGATTACCGGTTTGACGATAAATCATGATAAAATTCCGGACGGTTAGTATTACCGTTTCATATTTAAATTATCATTAAAACCGTATTAGATTACCGCGATTTGAACAACTCGCGATAAATAAATACTGTCCAGCATAAAGCACAGTTTTAAGTAACAGTCTCACGTGCGCACAGCATGCAGAGTAGTTTCGTTTCGAGTGAAAACAGGGCGGAAAAGCTGGGAGGTTTTAAAAGAGTACTAAGGGAATTTTACAAATGAATATATGAATGAATTAATTATATGAATGTACCTCTGAAGGTTCTGACAGTCTTCAGAAACAGTTCGATGGCATTTTGTTTTCATCTTCGCTCCATGTAATGCCTAATAAAGTAGTGTTTTTAATGCAGTGCTGCTTTGTTCACAGAGTTTACGGGAAACAGCTTTTCCATCAGCACCACCTGCTGTCAGTGAGTGGATTTACAGAGACTTATATTTAAACTTTTTCAAAGCTTTATTTGAACATTTACATTAGATATTTGAACATTGGTAATATTATTGTTTTAATGATTATGCAAACAAAAAGTCATTTTATTTGTTGTTTGTTGATTTTTAAATATAAAACTTGGTGAAGTGATTTATGTGTTGGTACTTTTTGAACATCTCCAGCACATTTGAACAAAACCGTGATAATACTGATAACAGTGATAATTTTGGTCACTATAATCGTGATAAGAAATTTTCATACCGTTACATCCCTAGTTGAAAATTCATATAAAAGAAAAAGAAAAAAGGAAAAAATAAAAAATTTAAATGTTAATATTAGCATTGTATTTTTTAAGTGTTCTATAAAATAATTGTATTTTTTATTACTCACTTTTTATTTTTAAATATAATAGTATTCACACTCTTTATTATTTTGTTTGTATATATATAGATATATATAGATACACACATACATATACATAACTATCCACACACAGTAATCTAAATAAAATGTAATATAATGACAATTCATAAAACACATTCATCTGAAATATAATGAATTATTATTATTATTATTGAATAAAAACTGTGATTGCGAATGAAAAAGAAAACGCCAGGCTTGCTGTGCTTATTTGCAGAGCTGCACAATCTGGCAAATTTTTTTTATTATATATCATACTTATAGTTAAACATAACTAAAACCATAGAACCAAAAAAAAAAAAAGTTAATTGAAATGATAAACTGAAATTAGTGTGTGTGTGTGTATAAAATAAATATTATAATATAAAAAAATAATATTAATAAATAAATAAAATTGTATAAATGGAAAAAAATAAATAAAAAATATTATCTTCACAAGTGATATTTTAACCAGGATTTTACTTTTTTTATACATCACATTCCCTATATTTCATGTCATGCATGCTCTTTTCTGACACGGTTGTCTCCTTGGTAACCAAGTGCATTCACTTTAAATAAAACTTTATTATGAGCAAAATTGTTTGTAGTGGTGTTAATTATGCCAACTGAGCATATATTTTTAAAATTGATAGAATTCATTCAAATGAATGCAATAATATGGAATAAAAGGAATCTAAATAGTATAAAACTATCTTTCCAGACATAACTCCCTCAGCAGGCAGCAAGAGAAACAATTCAGTCACCAAAAACAGCATTATTGATGCAATGAGGTGTATTTACCTCCTCCTAACAGCATGTGGGTTTTAATGAATTTCACTGACTCGGCTGAATAAATATATAACTATATTTGATCTTACCTGACACAGTTTAGTGTTGGACCAGACGGACAGGCTGCTTTTTGAAGGGTCTGGTATAGTCGGGCACAGACACCGTTTAATCCTAAAACACAACAATAAACAGTGACTATAAAGACTGCATGTTATAGTGCATGATATCATATTAAACATATACTGAAAATAAAAATAAAAAAATTTTAAAGTAAAAGAAAATAGTGCATTAGTGTAAAAAATATGCTATCAGTAATCAACATCCACTAAAAACGAACCACATTTTAATAACTGAATAACTTTAATAACTAAATCATAATTTTACATGTTCTCTTACCTCACCCTCATGCATACTGGGATGATTAGAATCAGAAAGCACAGCAGAAGTGCACACAGCAGTATGGGAATCCCTTGCACACCCTCAAGCCCTGTGGGCACACACAACAGGTTTAAAGATAACACTGTGTTTATATGGGCAAGAATGTTGAAAAAGAATGAATCCAAATGGCGTGTCATTCTTACCCACAACCACCATCTGACAGGGCCCAGCGGCGCCCCCTACTGCAGTATGAGCCATTATGCAGATGTTATAGGTTCCTTCTGTCAGTTTACTGAGAGTTATCTGTTCAACATGAGCGTCTACCTTCACACCTTCACAAAATGAGGCGTCAAACTCAAACATGATAGTTCTTTCATCATTTACTTGCCCTAATTTAATTCCCACCCCTTTGATAAAATTGCTTTCCAGCATTTCAACATTGCTTTTTGCATCTTACTTTTGTCTTTGCCATTTATGCTGTACAGTACAGTATAGCTCTGGATGAAGCCATGAAGTTTCTCTGAAGGAACAGGGTCCCATTTCAGAACAACACCGCTGCTGCACGTCTTCAGCACTGTCATATCTGGGCCGACAGAGGGCGCTGAAACACAGGAGCACGGCGATCACTGCAGCCACATGAGAAAGCATTCAAGGGATAGTTCACCCAAAAATGAAAATGCAAGTTGTTCCAAACATGTATGAATTTCTTTCTTCTGTTGAACACAAAAGAGCATGTTTTGAAGAATGTGGGTAACCAAAGATTTGACGGTCGGTAGCCATTGACGTCCATAGTATTTTTGTCCATACTATAGAAGTAAATGGCTACTGTCAACTTTTTGGTTACCCCAAGAAATTCATCCAGGTTTGGAACAACTTAAGGGTGAGTAAATGATGACAGAATCTTCATTTTTGGGTGAACTATCCCTTTAAATGTTCCTACCTACTGTTTTTTTAATGTGCCTTTATATTCAGACAAACTTTAATTATGAAAACTTGTTCATGTTGTTATACTGTATATATATATATATATATTTAAATACAGGTGTTGCCATGAGCTGGATCGGTGTGTACATTGAAACTTTATGCAAATCCGTGAGCAGCTGCACATTTTTTGTTTGTTTGCTTGTTATTCATTATTATATTGACAGCCTTTCTTTAGTTAACAACTTCTTCTTGTTTCTTTATATCTTAACTGGTAAGAAAATTATTAGAAAATAAAATAAAATAATACAGAAAAAAATAATTATGCTTAGGGGGGACTGGGGCATGTTGTCACATTTTATGGGGTAAGTTGTCACAATGGGAACCTGCAGTCTATTGACAGTGATTTGAGATTAATACCTTATATGATGTAAGTTATACTATATAAAAGCATATCTAAAAATATATAATACACTTTTATAGACACACACACATCTTCCACAACATACAGTATTTTAATGGCTTTTCAGTAAAATTATGACTTATGACATGCAGATCCGCCAGTATGTACTGTTGCTATAGTACATTTAGATTGAAATATTTTTTCACTTTAAATACAATTAATATCCAATCTTAAAATACAAATAGCATTTAAAAAATGAGGAAATCTAAATCAAAAATATTTTTGATTATGTTTTGTTATGTAGATACATTTTAAAATCTAAATAAGCAATATATTGTTGGTAATTATTTGTCTATTTTTAAGTCTATTTAAAAATATAGACCTTCTAGCAGAACCAGTATTTATGTACTGTAGCTATAGTATACACAGATGTACTGTAGCATGTGTGACAACTAGCCCCAGTTTCCCCAACAGATAATGTTTCTATATTATGATATTTTTTGTTAAATTTTTATGAGCATGGCTTATGGCAAAAGAGCTGATGAATACTACTGCAATACAACCACATCTTCAGTTCCAATAAATGCATATTTTTCAGTGTAATATCTGACCTCCTTCCCGTGTGAAAGCAATGACTGACATGTCACTTCCTGCCTGTCGCCCATACAGACTCATGACCGACAGATTATATGGGATTTCTGGCAGAAGACCTGAAACACACACATACAAACATGGACTAACACTTTTCTGTTGTAGTTCTATGATTAAACTATAATTATTAGTAAAAGACTACAATATAATATCTTAAAAACCAGGCACGACTAAGGACAATATGACTATACAAAAGTAAATAAATAAATAAACAATACAAAAAATATATAATAATCATAATATTATTTTATTATTATTGAAAATTAAAAAAAAAAATTAGACAAAAATAAATATATTAATGGTGTCATTAATTGTAAACTTTTGTGCGATGTGCATCCACACCAACGGGCCACTGTCATACCGACCGGCGAAAACAAAAAATGCCTTTTCTATAGGAAAGAAAGTGATTTTTCAGACCTGTGAGAATAAAACTTCTTGCAGTTTCATTCATATGTTCCCAGTGCAGACTAGTTGGTTCACTGTAAGGCACAGAAGTCCATTGCACCACAAAGCCGCTCTCTGATTGGTTCAGTGCAGCTGTCCATTCCATCTTTATTTGAGTGTCATCCAATGGGGTGACGCTGATAATCTGAGGGGGTGGGAGTTCTTCTAGGACAGGAAACAGGAGAGTTTGGGATAAATGACCGCATGGTTTCCGATAATGATGTTGTTTTTATGAACCTTTGTGTAGAATATCCCATAGAGCAGCACTATTTCATTAAACAACCACAAGGAAGTTGCTTTGTATTTTTAGCAGGATTTTAGTCTTCCATTCTGCTTGAAAACATAACAAAAATAACAATAATTATATTATATTATCTAGCACAGGGGTTCCCAAACTTTTAATAATGACATTGCTCTGAGACCCTCACTGTTATTACAACTCATTCGCGCCCACGCTTCAAAACACGCAACGCATGTTTTAAATCGCGGACTTCATTCCACGACCCACCTAGACAAGTATAATCTATTTCACGACCCACCAAAATATTTGAGATCAAAAAAACAACTGACATTACTTTAAGCCTAATCTTAATAAAAAGTTTAATATGACAGAAATTAAGTATTTAAAAAAAAATAACCATTTTATTTTAGAGTACAACTGTAAAATTTCACTACTAATATTTAAGTTTTAATTTCTTTGTTTACAGATGTTAAAATATGAAACGTCCATAAAAACGTGAAACAGGCTCACTCCAGTGAGCTGTAATCTGTTAAACTCATCGCGGGGTTCAGCGCAGAAAATGCATTCATGGTCTTTCAGTGTGTAGGGGAGAGCATAGCACAACCCAACACTTTTTTAGCAAAGTATAAGAAGCAAAGCAGAACTATCTAAAACAGTTTTGAGATTAAAATAATTGTGAAAAAGTTAAAAAATAATAAACAGATGTGCCTCATTTTAAATAAACACTAAAAACCGAGATGACAAATTTACTTCAGTCAGAAATGTACTTTTGCAATGGTTAAATAAATGTTCAGC
>NW_015664206.1:215054-219041 GCF_001515625.1 Sinocyclocheilus rhinocerous | reverse complement strand
GTTCAGCAATATCTTCAAAAGATTTTTGAACTTTGGCACATTTTTTTCTCTATATAGAGATGATATGTCAAGGAAATATTGTGAAATTTTGTTATGTGGAAATGTTTAAATCTTGTAGTTACAATTAACCCTGCGTTTGTGCCCTGCTCACCCCGTACATGTGAAATGCTTTTTACAGACCGTTTCCCAAACAAAAACAGTGCCGAGTTCAAACAGACGATAGAAATGAATGAACATAGCCTACCTGAAACCGTTTTCGTAACATTTGAATTTTCCGCTGTATGCAATCTCATACAGAATACAGCGCATTGAAGTGAGCGAGTTTTTTCTCATTAATAATGCGGACCGATTGAGCCTTTTAATAATGACATTGCTCTGAGACCCTCACTGTTATTACAACTCATGCGCGCCCACGCTTCAAAACACGCAACGCATGTTTTAAATCGCGGACTTAATTGCGATTCAAAAATGGATATTGCAATTCGTAATTAATGTTGGTAGGCTATATCATGCAGCCCTAGACTGAACTGTGTGAGTGTGTGTGTCATTGAAATGCAAATTTAGCTGCAGCCAAGTGACTTTGTGCGACCCACCTTGTTCCACTCTGCATCCCACAAGTGGGTCACGACCCACAGTTTGAAAAACCCTGATCTAGCACATAAAAATGTATTAATGCAGCAAGCTGCATCAAGACCAGCCTGGACTAGCTAGAAACCATGTCAACAGTTGTTATTAGCTGCACATTAATTCCGCTGAAAATCCTAAACACACTGAAGCATCCCATCAGTGATTTACCTGCATGTGTATGTGCAGGTATGGAGATGTGAGCTGGAGGTGACGTCCCGGCAGAGTTTGTCGCCGTCAGGCTGCAGTGACAGGGATCGTCAGAGACGGTGAGGACGCAAGAGCGTCTGGATGCGTTTACAGTGCCGCAGGTCCACTGTGATGAATCCAGATCACCGCGACAGGACGCAGAGTAACTGAGCACAACACCATTGACCTCAGGCCAGGACACAGGCTGAAACAGACACATAAAACCAAGAGATATTAGATGTTATGAATAATTAGTCATGTTTTAATGGAGAAAGATGCTAATTGCAGTCAGATGGTTACAAGATCAACCAGCAGGGACTAAAAGGGCCAGGATGAACAGACAAACCTTGACCCATTGATCACAGTTGTATATCATATTTTTTTTACATGCAAAAATTAGTCATTGAAATTATTTTGCATGACATTGGTTGAAAATTTATTATAAATCAAATCTCAGGGGGTGTTTCAAGTACAAAATCAAGACTTTTTGAAAGTCACACAAAGTTTTAAATATGTACTGCTAAAAACTAGAATAAATCATTTGAATTAAGTAACAGTGACTAATTATTTCCAGTCAGTATTTGTAAAACAGAATGGAAAATAAATTTGTAATTATTCTTTTTTTATTAATTGCATTAAACATATTTAATTAAAATGTTAACGGTAACAACCCTTACAATTAAGTGTTAAGTGTAAAATTAAGTGCTAAATGTGCTCTAAATTGAGGTGGGTGGTAAGTGTGGAGTGGGTGGGGTGGCAGGATGTGGTCGTGCTGTTTGTCAGATTTACGCTGACAGAGGAAACTCTCAACGAATGTTATTAAAACAGGAAGTGCCTGGAGCCACAAGCTAAATTAATCTTTCATATCTGTCATGGATCTATTTACATGTCTATATTCATGCTGTTGGTTTGTTTTTGTTCATATGGCAGGTGGAAACTTATATTAAACATTAATTAAATATGAATGTGTCATTGTTTAGTTTTAATACATTTTCCAGTAAATACATCCTGACTGTGTCATCTCAAAGGAAAGAAAAAACACAAATTAGATCATTTGACATTTCAATGACATTAAATCTCCTGTGAAATAGACCCCAGTAATCTCACATGTGTTTACTCCAGAGTTTCAGAAGAGATTTTGCTCAAACTTGGCAAGATAACAACGTCTGCGATCTCTGTCAACAGACTCATTTGTGTCTGTGTTTAATTCTCAATTCAAAGAATTTTAGCTGAGCCATCTTTATATGAAGCTGAACCAACATAACGGAGAACTACGATGCTCTTGGCATAATAAGAGGTTGCTGTTTTTCTGCTGGCTCAAGTCGTACTACCATCCTTTGAATCACATCCTCATCATGTATATTTAGAAACAATTTTCTATAGAGCATAAGCAAACCTTCCAGAGCAGGGTGAGGCGTCTCTTTCCAGCTTCTTCTGCAGGTTGGATGAGTCTCCAGAGCCGAGGAGCTGTAGACGGAGCTGAGGAAAGATCAATCCAAACTCATCTTCATCCATACAGCCACATTCAACAACACTAACAGACTCAAATCACTCAAACAGACATCTCTCTTTGTCAGCAAACTGATCGTAAAAAGAAGTGCACTTAATTGTATTGAATGTGCACTTGTAGTGTACTTCAAATCTTAAAAGTATATGTTTAAAAAAAACTGTACTTGCAGAAAATATAATATTAATAAAATGAAAAGTACTTAAAGAGTACACTTTCATGACTGCTTCTTAACACACTTAAGTATACTTTTAAAAACTACACTTTGTAATAATGTAAAATTAAAGGATTTACTTTAAAGTACATTTTAAATCATTACGTTTTAATAATCTTTTGTCTTGCTTTGAAGTACACTTGTTTTGATGTGTTGACTAACATAATAAAGCACAGGTAAAGTACTTGATGATTATCATTTTAACTGTAGTGAGTTATTTCATGTTAAAGTTAATATATTTTTAATATACTAAATTGCAAATTCATCATTAGCAATGTGTAAGTAAAATATATATTTAAATTCAAGACGTACAAATCACCTCTTAAGTTCAACTACTTTGCATTTACAAACAACATGAAATTAAGTGTCTGAAAACCTTACATTCATACAAACTTAAGTATTTTCTTTAAAAGTATATTATTACCACAGAGCACTCTTTTAAATATATGCCAGTGTAAACCTATTTTTCACAAAGTTGAACAAAATTGATATATGATCGAACCAAATATAAAATTAGACCATTAGGCCCAACTGCAATCTAATGCAATATTTCATGTTATAATATCATGTTATAGTTATTATATTTTTAATGTACTAAATTGCAAATTCATCATTAAAAATTTATAATTAAAATGATATTAAAGTATATTTTAGTATACCATAAATGCTTGTCAGTACATTCAGCAGTACACTTAACTTGTACTTAAGTGGGTCAAAAAAAGCACTCTGAAGTTCAACTAATTGCATTTAATATAAATTTAAACTAACACATTTTATTTAATTGTAAATAACATGCAATTACAGTAAGTATCTGAAAACATTACATTCCACACTTAAGTATATTATTTCCATAACAAGTACTCTTTTTCAAAGAGTTCTTCTTTTCTCAAGGGTGGTATTGCTTTGACTAATTGTTTGTTTGGTGGCATGTGAAAATGCATGCTCATTTTAAGAGTTCAAGCCTTAGTAAGCATCAAATGTCAGAGTCTCACCTTTCTCTGCTGTGGTTGTATCTATAGAGGTCCACGAGCTCCAGTGAGCGTGTGCTCGATTGTCCTGAGCCCTCAGTCTCACTGTATACTTGGATCCTGGGTGAAGGTCACATAGCTCCAACGTCTCCTTGGAAAACGCTTGTATAGTCTGGGATCGGGTCTACAGGAGAGTTTTATTAATGGTCTAATCTTATATATGGTCCAACTATATATCAGTTTTGTTAAACCTTGTGAAAAAGTAGTTCACTTTAGCATACTTTAAAAAGGAGTACTGGAATTATTATATTTTAAAAGAATGTACTGAATGTAATGTTTTCGGACAGTTAATTGCATGCTATTTACAATTACATTAAAATGTATTGCAATTATTTGATCTTAAGAGTGTTTTTTTTGTTCTTGTGTAACCCCTCTCTCCTGGGTCCTCACCGCCACACCTCGTTCTCGTTCCGAGTGGGTCTCGA
>NW_015664206.1:213906-214648 GCF_001515625.1 Sinocyclocheilus rhinocerous | reverse complement strand
AAATGATATTAAAGTATATTTTAGTATACCATAAATGCTTGTCAGTACATTCAGCAGTACACTTAACTTGTACTTAAGTGGGTCAAAAAAAGCACTCTGAAGTTCAACTAATTGCATTTAATATAAATTTAAACTAACACATTTTATTTAATTGTAAATAACATGCAATTACAGTAAGTATCTGAAAACATTACATTCCACACTTAAGTATATTATTTCCATAACAAGTACTCTTTTTCAAAGAGTTCTTCTTTTCTCAAGGGTGGTATTGCTTTGACTAATTGTTTGTTTGGTGGCATGTGAAAATGCATGCTCATTTTAAGAGTTCAAGCCTTAGTAAGCATCAAATGTCAGAGTCTCACCTTTCTCTGCTGTGGTTGTATCTATAGAGGTCCACGAGCTCCAGTCCTTGGAAAACGCTTGTATACTGGGGGATCGGGTCTACAGGAGAGTTTTATTAATGGTCTAATCTTATATATGGTCCAACTATATATCAGTTTTGTTAAACCTTGTGAAAAAGTAGTTCACTTTAGCATACTTTAAAAAGGAGTACTGGAATTATTATATTTTAAAAGAATGTACTGAATGTAATGTTTTCGGACAGTTAATTGCATGCTATTTACAATTACATTAAAATGTATTGCAATTATTTGATCTTAAGAGTGTTTTTTTTGTTCTTGTGTAACCCCTCTCTCCTGGGTCCTCACCGCCACACCTCGTTCTCGTTCCGAGTGGGTCTCGA
>NW_015664206.1:208271-213680 GCF_001515625.1 Sinocyclocheilus rhinocerous | reverse complement strand
TGCACAGCACCTACTCGCTGGCCTCCGTTACACTCACCCCCCTAAACCACACTCCCATCCGGGTCACGGCACCAATGTAACCCCTCTCTCCCAGGTCCTCACCGCCACACCTCGTTCTTGTTCCAAGTGGGTCTCGAACCTGGGTCTCCGCATGGGAGGCGGACGCACTAACAAGGAGGCTAAAGACTGCAGTGTCAGTCGCTAGTGCGTCTCTTGAGATCAGGGGAGTGAGGTTTTACAGCACCTACTCTCTGGCCTCCGTTACACTTGCTTCTTCACATTTCATAATTACTTCCAATATAGTAACGTGTACTGATGAACGTACTGATAAGCATTTATGGTAACTAATATATACTTGTGTTTTCTGTAATTTCTGTTGAAACATGAATGTCATCTAATTAAATAAGCCTATATTTTTAATCACACATTTGTAAAGATGAAGTTTAGTACAGTTTAAATGTAAATTCTTCAAATGTAACTTCAAATGTAAATTCAGTTCAAATTGTAATCAATATTTTACATGTGATTTAGTATGTTAGTCAACTCATCCCAGTAAGTATGCCTTTTAAGCAAGATAAATGATTAAAACAATGATTTAAAGTGCATTGTAAAGTAAAAGTATTAATTTAATACTTTTTAAAAGTGTACTTAATGCAGTCATGAAAGTGAACTCTTTTTAAGTACACTTAAGTGGTCTTTTATTTCATTAATATTATATTATCTGAAAGTACAGTTCGCTTTTTAATGCTTTTAAGACTTGATGTACAGGTACATTACAAGTGCACATTCAGTACAGTTAAGTGCACTTCTTATTGAAAATAAAAATTCTGTCATTGTTTACTTTCTTCTGTGGAAGACATAGGGAGATGTTTTGATGAAGCTTTTAGAGCAAAAGCACCACAAAAGCTGTCTAAATGACTCATGCACTGTAATCTGCCTTCTGAGGTCAAACAACAGCTTTGTGTGAGAAAAAGATTGAAATATAAGTCATAATCATAAGTTTACGTTTGAAGACATGAGGGTGAGTAAATGAGGACAGAATTGTAATTTTAGGCGAATTTTAGGTGAACTATCTCTCTTATAGCTGTTATATTTTAGTCATATATGTACAAACCTGGTTGTGTGTCGTGTACTCCATTTGGAGCAGTATGTAGACTTTCTCATTCTTGGGAAAGCTCTCAGCCATTCTCCAGATCACCTGCAAACACCCAGACCTTCTCTCTGATGGTTTGAGAGCTTTTATCTGTGGAGGAGGAAGTTTCACTGCAGTAGAGAGAGAAAACATAATGAGAAGACAAAAGAAAATTTACGTTTTATTTACAGGTTGTTTACTGTGGTCAGGTATGAAATGCCTTTGGCATAATGGATTTAGGTACAAAGCATGATGAAAAATGACTGTAAACATTACAATAGATGGAAATGAGTCATTTACAGAAAATTTTTTAGGTAGGTGTCACCAACATGAAAGCAATAATAATATGAAAGTTTGCGTTGTCACAACTTGACCTGTTACAATGGCAGAATGGAATACTAGCATACTGCTTACTGTGTGTACTGCACACTGCATTATTAATAGTATGCATTTAAGCATGTGAAATAATGTGAATAACCGATAAGGATTAGTCACAAACATTTCAAACATTAGCATGCTACAAATCTACAATATATACACTACTGTTAAAAGTTTAGGGTCTGCAAGGCTGCTTTTATTTGATCAAATACAGTCAATATTATTATATTTTCTATTTGAATATATGTTAAAATGGAATTTATTCCTGTGATGCAAAGCTGAATTTTCAGCATCATTACGCCAGTCTTCAATGTCACATGATCAGTCAGAAATCATTCTAATATGCTGATTTGTTACTGACGGTTGTATAGGTCATCTGGGTATTATATGCATAATAGAAATTAGTATACATAGTATTCACCCTGAAATGGAAGGAGTAGCATGGTTGTATGCTATTGTGAACACAGCTGCTACAATCTGCACAGAATTCGTTGGATGCACGTTAATGTTGTTTTGTGATGTGTAGTACCTGCATTGACCCCATTAAAGAAATACGACGGTGAGCGTATGGCTCCATTGCGTGTGGACGCCAGCACATCTGCGCAGAAACAGTGTAATGCTGAATCAATGGGCTGAACGTAGCAGTTAGAGCCTCTGGTTTTACAGAACCCCACCGGGATGAAGCTGTGTTTACTATCACAAGAGGTTCTGGGCAGAATAACACAGGAATATTCACACTCACTTACATGCTTGCAAATAAAATGAACGGTGCTTTAAAGAACCCAGAAACCAAAACACTGATCTGAAGAACCTATAGTGCAACATCAAGAACTTGTTTCATCTGCAAAGGACTACATAGCAAATAAAGCTGCTTCAAAAACCATTGCAATGAGTCAATATGAATACTGAACTTGTGCTTGGCAATTTAAACCACCTGTTGATTTTATCTGTTCTCTAACTACTCAAAACCATACTGACAGATTGGTAACTACTTTCAAATCAAGATAACAAGTTAGTTAGTTAGTAGACTTAAACTAATAAAAAGATCAGTAAATCCCCTAAAAATGATAAAAGGGTGTTTATTGATGTATATGTAGATGAATTTCAAATGAAAAACCAAATTAAAGGTGAAGTGACTTCCCAATGCATGAGACTTGAGTTAATGGACTTTAACATGTTTCCGGAAACATTCATGCTTATCAATTATCAGTTTCAATGATCGGTACAAATGTGCATGTTGGTTGACAATAGCTACGACAATCAAAGCACTAAAACACAAGAAACCTACTGAATCAAACATCAGCAGTAAAGTAATATGCAAAGTTAATTCCCTTAAATATATCATTATTATTACTATTATTTAAAATGTATTACAATATACACTGAATTTTTTTTTTAATTCATCCAATTAAAAAATTTTAGGGTAATGATTCACATCTATATTTTTTAACTTGAGCCAATGAAAAAAGAAATAACTTGCCCTAAACAATATTTTCTATGTCTATGAAAACTATTTTATAAAACCTGGCACAAAGTATATTTTTCTTGTTGAAGAAAGTCAATTAATTTAAATTAAATTTTTTGATCCAAACAAAAAAATATAGATTCAATCAAAACAAAGAAATTTCTTTTTATAATTTTCATAGACATAGAAAATATTGTTTAGGACAAGTTATTTATTTTTCATTGGCTCAAGTTAAAAAATACAGATGTGAATCATTACCCTAATTTTTTTAAATTGGATGAATGAAACATTTTTCAGTGTAATTTCCAAGTTAAATCTATATCAGTTGTTTTATTTTTCCAATTTGGTAAACTAAAAAAATAAGAAAAAAAGCAAACAAATAAAGGAACATTCATGCAATTTTCTGTTTTATTTTAATTCAATTCCAAATGTTAATTTAAAAACACAACAAAACATGAATTTTTTATCTGAAAACATTTCCCCATAAAACATGAAAAAACTAGTTTAACAAACTAACATAAAACAGTTTATCTCAGAATCACAACAAACGGCATCAAAACTATATGGTTTTATTCCACTCTGAGTTCACAATATTGGCAGTACTGAATTTTAGGTGCTAACTCACCTTTCCCGAAGTTGAGCATTACCTGCTGAATAAAATATAAAGTGCTTTTCATACACAGTCCAGGTGCAGGGCATAAATCAGTCTGAAAAAATGGACATAGAAGGTTCATCCATTACATAGTTTTTTCCAAGATGATTCCCACTCTAGCTGGGTTAGATGTGGACTTGTTTGATCAACACTGAGGATTCTTACTGGAGTCTGTCTTGTCAGCAGCATCCTAACAGAGGAAGAAACAGCTCGATAAAGATATTATCAAGTCAGTCAGATAATGCTGTTGTCAAATACTCAAGATCATATGCTGCGTTCACACTGTGTTCTACATAGAGCTGTTCATGTCCTTGGACTGGGAACTGTGCGTTTCTATGGCAACACTATCATACCTAAATTAATCTGCAGCAGTCAGGTACAGTCACGTGGTACAACTAGAAGCTCTCAGAAAACTCCCAGATTACAGATGGCAATTATGAGTTCTTCTTTTTCCAAGTTGGAATCTTGTAATTATGGCAAATACAACATGGGATGAATGCACTTATACGTACCTGGTTTACTGTAAAAAGAGCTGGTCTTTGGGTTATGTCAGGCTTGTCGTTGACAACTTTTCTGTGAAGAGCAAACATTAAAGTTACAGTCTTTATAAGGGCATCTGACTTAAGGGTTTACATTTAATTGTGCAGTGTGCCAGTCAATAAAGTGATCCTCCTCAGAACAGGTCTCAGTTAACCCACATGACATACAGCTGATCTGGAGTTTTGCTGTGAGCAAAATTTTTTTGCTGTGGCATAAGTGTACATTTTAGTGCATAAATTAATTTAAATGTATGTACATGCCTGATGTGAACAATGACATTGTTTCGTTCTTGTATAACTTCCATGTTTGAACATAGAGACAGGGTTTCACAGACATCTTTTCTTTTATGTAAAGCGCTCTGAATTACCATTGTGTATGACATGTGCTATATAAATAAACATGCCCTGCCTTGCCTAACAGTCCTGGTCATCCTAAATACTAGTTATGGTCAATGAGATGAAGACATGCGGAGGTGGAGAACACAACAAACATACCCTTTTGGGTCATGAAGCACCCTGTCTAACATAACACACATTCTCCAGAATGGGGTAATGATGGTTTCATTATTTCATGATGAAGACAGACTGAATATTCAGATACCAGATGGAACTGTTTGACTTTTTCTTAAGACAAAGACAATTGTTTGATTTCAAGAACACACAACCAAATCCTAATGCTAAAGAGCTTGTAACACTCCAAAGAGAAAGGAAAAATTGAAATCGCATCATATGACCCCTTTAAGCCAGGACTATGCCTTAGTTAAATTAGGATATTTAAATAACTTCTATAAAAATGCCTTAAGAACTTTACTGGTGTGCATTCAAGCGCGGTTTTGTCCGCTGCAGGCGCGTGAGAAAACTAGCTAATGTTAGCTAACAGATGAGAAATGTCCCGTCGTTTAAACAAACAACAATTTTCACCAATCACAAACGGTCTCTCGAAGAAAAGAAAGAGCGAAAAAAAGGTAAATGGCGGAAAATAACGTCCATACACCTAACTTATCTAAAACAAAGTTTCCACCTTCTCATCCACAGCTCGTTGAATTCACACACAATCACGGTGACAAAATGGTGTCGTTAATGGACTCGCAGCACCAGTGTGAGGAGGCGTGGTCATGATATAAACTTAATGAGTTAATCTAACCTTGATATTTTACATTCGTCAAAACAAATATGCTTTAGTTGAGCTCTTAATGAAAACTATTTATATTTATCAATTTTTTGAACTAAAAAAATATTACTT
>NW_015664206.1:197403-207126 GCF_001515625.1 Sinocyclocheilus rhinocerous | reverse complement strand
AATCTCAGTCGAACTCGCTGGTCCGGGGTTCATGCGCGGTTTGTCCGCTGCAGGCGCGTGAGAAAATTAGCTAGCTAATTTTAGCTAGTTTGTCTTTAGACAAACAACAGTTTTCGCCGATCACGGTCTCTCGAGGAAAAGAGAGAGCGATAACTTATCTAAAACAAAGTTTCCACCTTCTCATCCACAGCTCGTTGAATTCACACACAATCACGGTGACAAAATGGTGTCGTTAACGGACTCGCAGCACCAGTGTAAGGAGGCGTGGTCATGATATAATCTTAATAATATGAGTTAATCTAACCTTGATATTTTACATTCGTCAAAACAAATATGTCTTAGTTGAGCTCTTAATGAAATATATTTATATTTATCAATGTTTTGAATTAAAAAAATATTACTTGTAAAATAAAACAAATAATGGTAAATTTAATTGAAAGACAAATTATTAATTGGATGAAGTACTGCTTGAAAAACTTTTTTCAGTGTACTGTATGATTTAAATAAACAGATAGATATGACAGTACTGATGTGATACATGTCCAAAACCCATGCTAACAGATGATGATTTGGATGATTTTGTTAGTGTGAAATGTGGCTCACTTGTTAATCTGAAGTGTGTAGCTGCTGATGTTCAGATGGTGGTCAGTTGCTTCCCAGTAGCAGGTGATGTTGGTGTACTGCATGATCACACACTGGGTGATTGACAGTGCTGCTGATGCTGATGCTGCTGCTGCTGCAGTGGAGAAAGTCATGACATGTAGAGAGAAAATGTCTAAGAGTTTTTCTGAACACAAACACAAGTGCTTATTAAAACTGCATATTAACAATTTACATGTGGCCAGCCTGACATTTTTTAAATACACTTGACATGAGAACATGGTTCAAAATCACACTCGTACAGTTAAAATCTTTATTATATTATTAAGCATTTGAGTAATATATCTTTATAGCGACTCAGATTTAGCCCTCGGTGTGACAACTAGCCCCGCTCTGTCCTATACAGCCCAATTCAACACTGATTAGCGGCAGGCTGTGTGTGAACTGAACCACAAAGCAAACAAACGTATCAGATTTCAGATAAAGGGCAAGAAATAATCCAGTGCTGGGAATTGTACAGAAACTCTCAGCAGGACACATGTCTACAACATGAATTGAAGGAAGTATTTATGGTGTTTCATTTTTACAGTTGTTTCGCAGCAGTGCACAATATTGTGTTGTTGTTTTGGGTAATGGAGGTGACTCGGTGAAACACTTCCATTACTTATACAGTTTGGTCGAAAACTGAGCCACAGTTTTCACAGATTTTGAAGGATGCTTTCAAATCAAATATTTTTTTGTGTTAGATGTATTGCCTCAGGTTTGATATCAGTTAAGTTTATGTAAGAATGTTATTGACGTCCGTTTAGTGGAGAGGAAGGTTTTCAGTGAATAAATCAGTTTAGATCTGTTCCTCACACAAAACTTGAGTATAGCTACTGTAACACAGCATATGAGTTGTATATTTACATACTTCCTCTTTTTCGGTTTTCGAAATTGCCTAAAATGTCCGGGTTTTATCTTTGTTCAAACAGCGACCGTTTTCATACCTGCTTAGATTAATGACCGGAAAGTAGTTTGACCAATAGCGTACAGCCATTGTATTTAATCAACCAACCGTTGCGCGCGAGAAGGAAACGGTCAAAAGCAATGCAAATAGGCGTACATATGTATGAAAACTTTTAGAGAAACCAAAACCTGGACATTTTACGCAATTTAGAAACCCCGGCCAGGATATGTCACCCTGTTGTATATGAACTCCGGTTATGGTGCTTTCCGGTCAACAGACTTTGTATTAAAAATAATAATATTTTAGAAAAATTCTATCGTTCCCCACAGAAAAAAAACAACAAAAAAAACATGAGAAACTGAAAGAGGATGACAACGAATTTGAGAGCCTATTCATTCACTTACTACAGGGGCTGTCCGGTTAAAAGTCTTATTGAAAAGCACATCAGAGATAGTTCTGCTAAACCCCCTCCAACCTGTCGAGTACCATCCCGGCACGCTTACCTGTGTCCAGGACCCTGTTCATTACACACATCCAGAGGACGAGTCCAGCTTGAGGCAGCTTCATTTGGCTCATTTCTGACTTGAAGACTGTCTGCTGTTGAGAAAGTAAAATCAAGACATTTCAGCTGAAATATTCACAAATCAAGTCACCGCAGGATCACAGACAAACTTGCGCAATGTTCCATAGCCTCCCACGCAAACACATTGTATCCAAACATCGCCGGCTGAAAAGTGTATTTTTAGAGTCTAAAAACATCTACATTAAAATAAATAAAATATTAATTACATTTAGTCATTTAGAAGACGCTTTTATCAAAAGCGACTTACAAATGTTTACTAATTATATTTATTAATATATAAATACATATTAATATATAATTTAAAATAGGCAAATAAATAACAGGCTAATATTTAAATAAAGACACCAGTGGCACTATAAAGTGCACCCACACCACTTTTTTATAAAGCACTTTTTGGACAGATAAGTCATAAGCTCGTTTCTACTTTTTCTATTCACTAAGTCAAAGCACATTCTAAACACAGATCTGGCATGAATGAAAACGCAAATGAAGCAAACCAAACGGCTATTATGGTGGAATACCCAAAGCGAAAGACGAATCACCGCGTAAAGTCGACATGAGCTCGTGACGTACCTGTGCTGGATGAAGTTGAAGAAGCAGAGAGTTGAATTCTGTCCAATATTTACAGCCTTTAAGTGTCCGGAGATGCTGATGACATAATGTCGGCAGATGATCTGATCTATTTCGCTGTTACGCGCTCATCCAATTACAGTCATGCGCGGTGATGCGTAAAAGAGCGTGGTGCACTCAGATTGAGGTGAACATTTCATCATTTTCTGTAGAACTGATAGATTCAGTTTCTGTATGACATTATTTTGTATCGTATCTGATCAAAAAATATTTATTTTTATGTTTCTCATGCATCAAATAATACAATATAATGCAACTGCAGTGAGTATGATTGTTTTAATAATAATAATAATAATACATGTTATATAATATTATATAAATATCTTTTATTTTTCTATATAACATTTTATACAAAAAATAATAATAAAAATGTGTATTTCAATAGTTATGCATCAAATACAATAAAAAGTGTGTGCACATCTATTTTGTAGGCTATTTCATAAATAACTGAAACAAAACTGAAATGTATTTGTGAAATGCTCAGACAGAACTGCTACGTTTTTTACACCGTAATTCAAACCTTTCCTTCAAAAGCCATACACAGATACACTAAATGCTCATTACACACTGTGAGATTATTAAAAAGAGTAGGCCTATACTGAAACTTTGAATGCAATGTAGTTTTTCAGTGCAGCTTCTAAACATTTTAAACTTTGCAAAACTCGTGATTATAATTTGGGGAAATTAGTTTTTCTGTTTGAAAATGCCATAATGGTTTAAGATATTTGACTAATAGAAAGAAAAAAGGAGGCTTAATTAAATGAAATTAGAATTTATTGAAAATGTTGACTAAACTGAAACCAAATGAAACCTAATCCTCCTACAGTATGGGCAGCAGGTGATGTTTAGAATATTATTACGCGTTTTGCAGGATATTTGTAACAGATCAGATGTGGTTTAGAGCTATGTTTAAATTGCTCAGAGAGAGAGGGAGCCCATGTTTGTTTTCAACTGCATCAGATGGAAAACATTCATCATGTAATTGCAAACCCCACTCAGTCAAAACAATCTCAAAGCACCCTTGTGGAGATTCAGACACACAGCACACAATACTGTGATGAGGGAATATTTCTCACACTGCTATTATCCATGAGCACGCAAACAACACTGGCACAGTCTTTTGTTAACATAAGAGTTGCAAAATGACATACAACAACAACAAAGCATGAACAATATATCACAAAAAGCTGATTCAAATCATGCCTTACGGTGTAACTAAAACCAAATATTTGCTTAATATTTGCCATCAGCTGATAAAAACAATGAAAAAAGAAGAAAGTGTTATTATAGATATGGACTCGTATTTAAGCTGGAAGCAGCAGTTTAACATTAAAATGTCTTGATGGATTTGTTTATTACAAACACACAGCTTTTCGCTTTCACGAGACATTAACTGATGGACTGGAGTGGTGTGGATTACTTGTGGATTATTGTGATGTTTTTATCATCACAATATCATTCTGACGGCACCCATTCACTGCAGAGGATCCATTGCTGAGCAAGTGATGCAATGCTACATTTCTCCAAATCTGTTCCCATGACGAAACAAATTTATCTACATCTTGGATGGCCTGAGGGTGAGTGCATTTTCGTTTTTGAGTGAACTATTCCTATAAAAGTGCAATTTCACAGCAGTCATTCATACAGGAATGTATTTTGTTTCCATGTCGAGTGATAAAAACAGTGGAAGTACTTGAACTAGAATGACTCGGAGAAATAAACGAAACATTTGGAGAATACAGAATCAAATGAGTTACGTACCTGAAGTCAAATAACTTGGCGCACCCATGGCCAGTCATAAACAGAGTTTAAATAATCACAATGGCTCAGAGGAAGCAAGCATTTCAGATATCAACTTCCCTAAAGTCCCATTGGAACAGGTTATTGGAATTCATACAGTATGCTGTGGATTCTCATTCAATAACATGCAAATGAATGTTTTACCTCCCTTTGGGGTGTTGCACAAATATAACATTAACATTTGTTATATGTGGTTTGAGGAACAGACAGGAGAAACAACACAATGTTTGCTCATCAAATACAACAGTACTTTCAACTTAGTAACTTGTAACATTACACTGTGCAAAACCGATCCACAGATTGCTTACTGTGCACTGTATAATGCATGTATTTGTGGAGCATCGACTGGGCCAGACTGTAAATCGGTAGTAGTATATTTCAGCATTAACACACATTAACAATGTTGTGTGATAAATATTTGTGACGTGACGTGTAGAGAAGTATGGTGTCCCATACTCTGTATTCGTGCTCTGCATTACACCCATCCAAGTGCACACACACAGCAGTGAGTAGTGAACAAACACACACCGTGAACTCACACCCGGAGCAGTGGGCAGCCATTTTTGCTGCAGCACCACCATCAGTGCCTTGCTCTGGGGTCTCACCTCAATCATGGTATTGAAGGTGGAAGAGAGCTCAGTACATTCACTCCCCCCACCTACAATCCCTGCTGGTACTGAGACTCAAGTCCGGTTACAAGTTCGACTCTCTAACCATTTGGCCACGTCTGCCTAAAGGTATACTCGCATTGGCCAAAGAACACCTAAAATGTCCACTGAGGTGTCGAGGTTGGTGCTGTGGTCCAAAAAAGTTGAATTTAAGCAAAGTTGCACGTCATGTGTTTTCGTTGTGAAGAAGATGAAGACTTTCCAGAAGACCAGGGGCTTGTACCATGCTGGTGGCTAAACAAACTCAGGGTTGCAGGATTAGTTTTGAGTTGACAAAACCAAACCAGTCCAATCAGGGTTTGTTGGTACCATGATGCTGATCATCAGCTTTCTCTGTCAACTCAGACTTTGATCCTGAGTTTATGATCCATGTGCACATGAAAGTGTGACATTAGTAACGAACAGCCAATCACATGCCTTGAAACTCTGATTCACTTCTCGCGGGAGAGTCTGTGCGATTCACTGCCAAAGATTAAAAGACTGAAAAATATGAAGAATTTAAACACATTTACAGAGCAAGAAGACAACTTAAAGAAAACATCATATCAGTGCAAGTAAAAGTTGTGAAGTTAGTTTATAAAAACACTTAAAAATCGAAGCTCATATGTTTCAAGCTATTTATTCTAAAACTTATTTATATTGCATATCTTTATATATTTATATTCATTTAAAATAAAAGCTTAATAATTATGATTATACTAAACTGGCTCATGTAAGGGTATAATAATTCTATAAATAATTTAAATAATTATAATTAATAATCATCTCTAAAAGCTAGATGATTTTATCGGTAAAAATGTTTTACTGTGTAGTGTCCTTTAATTTGGAGCAAGAGAAACTGGGGGAGTGACATTATTGTGTCAGAGATGTGTCACTTTGCTCGAAGCTCGAAACTTTGATGCAACTTTCTTTTTATTGTTAAAATGATCATTTCTAATGTATATCCCAGTGCCTGTACACATATCACATGATTCCTGCGGTCTCCATAATGGCCAATTACTCACTTGCTCGATCGCTCAAACCAAACATATCAGCATTATTCCAAGTCTCTCGTGAGTTCAGTCGTGATGAAGAATTAATGGGGAAGAACTTAAGATGACATAACAAAGACAACATACAATCAACCTCAAGTAAATACATTAAAATGAGTCATTTGTTGTTTGCTGAATACCGAAATGAATCATTTGTTAAACTGATATTGCATAGCTGACTGTTTTCCAATTTGTAATAATAAAATCAAATAAAAGTCATTTAGAAGTAAGATGAATTTCATTATCATCTAATCACACATTGATCCTAGTTGGAATTACACCAGGTTCTTTGAGAAATTACAAGTCAATTGTTAGTCCAACTGCACACACAGCAAACAGAAACAACACGTGCATGCTGTAACTTACTAACTTTGCATGCTGTAATTTTAGGTTAAGAGATATGCAATGTAGTCTGTAAATAAGGTATATTTGAAGTTTGGTAGCTAAATTTAAATAGATAATGGACTCATGTTACAGAGCCATGAATTCATTAGTCAAAAACTGATAATTTATGGTTTTTAAACATTGCTAAAAAGATGAACAACACTGATGCTCATCATTCATTCTGTGATTTTTATTGTAAGAGTTAATATAACCTACAGCACTATGTTAGCCTGAAGGCTTGAGGGGGAATTTCAGATTGGCAGTAACCTGTTTGAGCGCATCTCATTTACCACAAATGAATACATTTGATGTTGGCATAAAGTGCCTTGAAAGCATTGTATTTCAGAATGTTTTGTGACTTGATGAAATGCAAGGTAAATATGAGACCCTGAACTTCAGCTTTGTCTTTCAGAACTCAAAACATGCTTATTTTAGAAGCAACAAACCCTGACTAACATTATGAGTGGACTTAATGAGTGGAAACTACACTACCGTCTAATGAAGATTGTTTTTCATATTAGAATGATTTCTGAAGGATCATGTGACGCTGAAGACTGGAGTAAAGATGCTGAAAAATCAGCTTTACAATCACAGGAATAAATTACATTTTCAAATATCTCAAATAGAAAACGGCTATTTTAAAAAGTAAAAATATTTCACAATATTACTGTTTTACTGTATTTTAGTCAAATAAATGCATTTGTGCAAAGTGCATAAGAGACTTCTTTCAAAAACATTTAAAAAAAAATTAAATGGTAAAGTAATTATAAAAATGTACTGAAAGCGCTTTACTAAAGATGGCGGGGTGATGGCTTATTGTCCTTTACATTTGCGTGGTAAGGGTGAAGACAGCTCCAGGAGCCTGGGGGATGCGGTGGTGGCGGCCCGAGCGGAAGGACTGACCTGGTAGGAGTCGTACCCCTCAAACAGGGCCTGACCAGTCTTGGGTTGAGCCAGTTTCTGCAGTTTCTCGCTGTCTACGGCCTTCAGAGCACGATCTGGAACCGGCCAAGAAACTGGCCTTGCGAGAGCGTGCTGTGCATGGACCTGCTTAGGAGCTGAGCTCGGAAAATAATGACAGAAGAGAGAATTACAATTCAAACCCAACTGAACCTGTGTCAATAACCCATAGTGCATAGGTTACTTTCTGAGCAGTTGCAGACTGTATATGCAGTAGATGATAATTTACAGTATAAAAAGAGCAGTGATATGCACTCACAGGCCAGCTGTAGTATGCGTGAAGAGGGTGTGATGGAAACGCTGATCACATGGGCGCTTGAATCAACGCTGCAGTGTGTCAACAGCATCTTCACCCGCTTTGGTTGTGCCAGCTGACATATTCTTGGACTAGGCTTGGCATTTTTAACTACAACACTTAAAGGGTTAGTTCACCCAAAAATGAAAATTCTGTCATTAATTCCTCACCCTCATGTCGTTTCAAACCCGTAAGACCTTGGATCATCTTCGGAACACAAATTAAGATGCTTTGGATGGCCCAGAGGCAGCCTTACAATATCTCACTATTTATAGCTTTATTATTATTATTATTATTATTGTTGTTGGTGCCGTTATTATTACTACTACTACCATTATTATTATTATTATTACTATTTGTCCTCTTCCTGATCCTCCAACCTCCCCCCGGTTCCTGATGAATGAGTTTATTGTTAATATTGTTATTATTGCTACTATTACTAATTACTAATTAATACCATTATTTTGCTATTTGTCATCTTCCACATGCTCCAACTTTCCCCTCATTTCTGATAAATTGAGTTCATTATTATTATTATTATTGTTATTATTTAATAAATGTATTTATATTTATTTTTTATTAATATATATATTTGTTTATTCAACAATTCGTCTCCTTCCACAGTTTTAGTTTATTTAACTTAGGTTATTTTAGTACTTAAACTAATTTTTTTAAAAGGTTGTCTTGTCAACTAGGTGAAATAAAACAAGTTAACTTTTTTAAAAATATATATTTTATATCAAATAATGGTTATTTAAAAAAAATAATAACTGACTACCACATGCTAAAAGTATGTACTTCCCTTGTGATGGGAATGTTCATAATTTGAGTATGTGGTAAAACAGCTGGACCAATATTTGGTACAAATATCTGGACCAAACACCAAATCACAACTTTTATAGCACAGATGTCATGCCATTTAATATTTGCACTGGCATGTTTTAGTTTGCTGCTACATGAACTGTGACAAAGAACCCAGGAAATAGCTCGATGAATGTAAATTTTTTTCCTATGTCTATAACATATTTCACATTGAAACAGGAAGGTGTGGTGAGACACATTGAAGGGATTGTCCCAGTGTAAAAATAGCTAATAACCTTTAGTTTACCTCACACCTAATTTGCTACTTAGGGAACATTAGCCCAAAAAACAAACACACCTACACTCTTTGAAAATACACTACAAATAGTGTAGCTTGCCTGAGACCACTAGTGAAAATGCTTCTACTTTGCATTATTTATAATTTAATATTCATTTTTAATAATTAACAATTTCTCTCTCTATCTAATCTCCCTATTACATTTTCTATTAAAGCTGCAGTCCGTAAATTTTGCCTCTTTGTCGCCATCTCTGTTTGAAAACCTGGAATTGCAGCTGTGTGTGGAATTATCTAGCTTGCTTGGGTTGTGAGTTGGCACGGCTTCAGTACAGATGAATCTAATGTTCTGAAGAGTATGTGTGGCAGTCGGGTGTGCCTCACACGTCCTGAAAAGTGAAGCTGCAGGCTCTTTGATCGCCCCCTGGTGGCCGGTTGCAGTACAGGTCATAAACCCCGCCCTCTCCATGTAAACGAATGGGACTTGAGTCAAAATAAAAAAATTAATTACACTTCCAATACAATTTTTCCGAAAGATGGTTTTGGTCATTTAAGGTACTTATCACGCTGATATATGTTAAATTGTTCGTTTTTGTATTAAGTTTGATTTTAGCTAGTAATTTGATGCTATAAAAACGGGGCATGTCGTTATGGTTGATTGAGTCTGCGGGAGTTTGATTCCGCGGCTCCACCTCGCGACACTACTGCGCAGACTCTGGCTCCAAAC